>NW_022991418.1:0-27016 GCF_902827175.1 Gymnodraco acuticeps
CTGTACGACGAAGCCAGTTCAACAGACCCTGGACCTGGATTTGTTCGATTTACCCGGCTTAACTGACCCTAACAAACGCGATGGAGACAAACATGGAGACGCGTGCTGACAGCGCAGCGTCATACTTCATGAATGAATAGTGTAAATAGCAAATCCTGCTTCGTAGTACAGGCCACTGGTGCCGCAGAGATTTCATAAAGTGAAGGAGGTTTTCCTTCTATAAAACAGCTGTGGGCAGATACTGTGAGTCACGGACAGGAATCCCTCAATTTAAATAAAACGAGGCCACGCTTTATTAACTCGTGCGCACACTTTAGTAACTCGTGCGCACGCTTTAGTAACTCGTGCGCACGCTTTAGTAACTCGTGCACACGAGAAAGTAAAACGTGGCCACGTTTTATTTATTTTTCTCTCTATGAACCCTCCAGGGCTCCGTACAAAATGGCTCTTTTGGTCAAAAAGGTTGCAGACCCCTGGCATAGGTCTACGGCCTTGGGTATTGCTGCTATCTCTCTTAAGGAGGAGCAGCTTGGGCGCATTGTTGTTGCCAGTCTATGACAGAGCACAAGCCGCCATGAGGTAGTTTACTATTCAGGGACGTAGGCAGTGCTTGAATTGGGCCGGTACTCACCGGTACCGGCACTTTTGGCGGCCAGCGGCATCTCATGACGCATCTCATGACGCATCTAAGACGCGCCGCAGCGATAGACTAGAGCAGAAAAGACATCACATAACGTTAGCATTTTCGAAAATGTTAGCGTGGCTTAATAATAGTGCGAAAATACAGCGGTTGTCGCCGGACAAGGATTCCCTCTCTCCTTTCCTGCTGAAAGATGAGTGTACTCAGGGACGAGGAGTCATTTAACCAGCCGCCAGTAGGAGTCAGGCTTTACTTTCATTTATATCCATAAAGAAAAAGTAAATCTGTTTACAGTTGTTTCATATGGATGTTGAGAGGTATCCATATACCTCTTCATTTGGGTCAGATCCACTCCCCACTTATACAAATAGCACTTTACCCCTGCACCCCCTCTAATCTCAGATGCACCCTGAGTCATTTTGTTTAAGTTTTTGTTTTAAAATATACAGTAAAGAGACAAACCCACCAGCATTATAGGATATACTATGACTTTGAGCCAAATACTTGTTTTTGGGCTGTATAAATAAATTGACTTGAAACAGTTGCTGATTTAGAATACTGGCACCTTTTTGATTCCAATTCAAGCACTGGACGAAGGTTCCCTGGAGCACATTCTTTTCTATGGACGAGAGCTCTAGTTAGATTCAGGGTCCATAATTGCTTTAGTCTCGCTGATGAAGAATGTTGATTATTACAGTCCGAACTAGTTAAAACCTCGAGCTGCAGAACGAGTTCTTCAGAATTGGTTTGGCAGCCGCTGTGTCAACTCGTGACACACCACCTGTCTTGTGAATTCTCCGGCTGTAACTCCAAATAAACCGTCAGTGTTTGCCATCAAAGCTCCAGCTCTCCTCATGTCTCTGAGTCCTGTTTCCAATTGCTTCAGACGTTTCCCCCACACATAGTTTAGTCTTGAAATCAACATTCTGCAGTCAACACTTATTATTGTTGTCTTGTCTTGTTGTTGTTTTTGAACAGGCACAATAACTCAGATGATGAAACTCCATGAAATACTTTTTGTTCTCCAAGGTGGATTTAAAGCGTTATAGAGACACTTTTTTTGTTGTTGATGGATGAAATATATAAAATTAAAAACTGTGAAATGTATCCGGCAGAGAGACAGAGAGTTCTGGATGCTGAGCGGAAAGTACAAATGTTTCTGAATAAATCAACACCAAAGTTTAGAGAGTTTGCATACAGCAACTTTACTGCCAAGATATAATACAGGGGAGTAATGACAGGCTGTCAGCACGATACGTTTCCACCTGGATTAAAAATGCAAGTTGTTTTTGGACTTTTTATCTGGATTTAGACGAATATTCACTTTTGTTTTCCGCACATTTTAAAGATAAAAGTGGACCTTGCTGAGACTTGATTTCAATTTTCAGAGTCACTGCGAGTCACTGCGAGTTAATCCCTCACTAAATAAACAGGCTGACCTCTGACCTCCTGACTGCTGACATTTCGCTCTGAGAACAACTCCAACTCTTTTCGTACCTTTGATGTCGGCTTGCAAACAAGATTGTAGAAGGTTAGTACGGCTGATTCATAGAGGGTCTCGAAAAGTTGACCTACAATATCTGAGCAGATTTTCAATTGGTGGAGCAGTTTTGATTTTAAAGCGGTCTACAAACACGTGTACCATTTGCAACACTGCATACACTCAAAATCACAGATGTAAAAAAACCAAAAGTCTACTCGCCCCGAAAGACCCGAGGCAGCGGAGAAAATATATTATTTGTTTTGTCCTTTTTTACAAATACATAGGATTATAACTTAAACCGCAAATTCATCCAGCGACTACTTTTGAACTAACACGTCAACTTCATTCATCGATCACAGGCCTTTGAACTTTGTGATGATTAGACTTAATATGAAAGTTCTTTAAGCAATCCCCAAACTTCAACTTCAAGTATTAATTTCACCTGCTACTTTATGACACCATGTTACATTTAACTGACACGAAGCGACTCACAATAAGTACAATCAGCCACGAAGATACAAACTCAAACCAGCAAGAATCCTGCAAATAGCTTTTAATAAGCCAAACGATTTAAATTGCGTTCATTCCTTTCGAAGTGCTTCTTACCTACCATATACTTTTATTTTTATTTTGACCAAGGTGCAGTGGAAACAGACAGGTTTGCAATGACAGATGTGTAGACTTTCTGCGCTCCTAATATCAATGGGGAGCTGGTACCACCATTTTGGAACCAGTATGGCAAAGAGGCGTGTTTTTGTTGAGTATGGAAAGCTCTTACAGCACTATAAATAGGCGCTTTCACACTGCGGTACTTTTCCCACAAAGGTTCATGTGAACTTAGTTCATGAGAACTCTTTAGTTCTCATGAACTAAGTTCAGATCACGTTCACACCGGAAAAAGTCCCTGGGGGTGGATTAGGCAAATGAAGCCGCTGACGTCACTTGTTCTTCTTCTGCTTTGGGTTTACTGGCAGGCCGCAAACCACTTCACGGCGTATACTGCCGCCCAAAGTCCCCGGCCGGAAGTCCCCGGAGTTGGGGACTGGCTTCAGTAGAAGCTGCTGGGAGTCCCAGCAGCTTCTACTGAAGCCTTCCGAGTAAATCGCCAGAACGCCGACACCTCCTCATCTCCACCGCTCCCATGTTTTATTTTGTGTTGCCATAAGTTAGTCTCTCTGCGTTTCTGCGCTGGGTTAATGCTAATGCTAATAATGCTAATGCGAGGATAATAAAATGGCGGCTTCACAAAACTTTTTGGGAGTTTTACGGGGCGTGGTTTGCAATCCGCCCAGCCAATCAGAAATATAGCTCTTTTCTCACAAAAGAGCCGCTCGAAAGTCCCTGCTCTCTAGCAGCTCTCTGCTCTCTAGCAGGGACTTTCGAGGGGGTAAAAAGGTTCACATGAACTAATTATAGTACCGGCTCTTTTTGGTGTGAACGCGATAAAAGAGTTCACATGAACTAAGTTCACATGAACCTTTGTGGGAAAAGTACCGCAGTGTGAAAGCGCCTAATGTCACTTAATAAAGCAACTTAGATGTAACCCCTAACTCAGACATAGATATCAAAAGTATTTGTTAATCAATTTGCTCCAATGATAGGAAAACCTCTCACATTATTGCAGTTTACAGCAAGCAGGATGTGTCAGCAGCAAGTTGAAAAAGAGTTGAACGGAAGACTCAACAGATTCCACTAAATAATTGATATAATGCCTGAGGTATTTGTTGAGTTTCTCTCCATAATGAACAGTGTTGATGCTCCTAGGCCAGCAAACAAAAGTCTGTCTGCCGGGTAATCACAGAAAACGTCTGTGAAAAAACATTTGTTATGTGTTTCTATAATGAAATGTTCTGCTTAAAAGAGTGTATTCTGTTTATTTTCGCTGCAGAGATTTTGCGCAGAAGAAGTGGCATCTGTGTGCAGACTCTTGTACTCTGGGGTTGGGAGGGTGGGGGGGGGTTACTGCAGGCTTCTTGATGCAACACCTCGGTCTGTTCGGGGACAGTGATGCAATCTTCATCTGAGCATGTCTGAACCTGCTGCTTCAGTCCCTTCTATGGGTACAAATTACCCAAACATAACCCCAAAAACTGCTGTCGGCTGTTTATAGCCTTCATTAGTTCAGAGTCTCAGTGAAACCTGGACACTTCAGTTACTCAGCTGCTCTTAAAGCTTTCATCGCAACTTCATTTGAAGTCCCCAAATGTCTGTTCTATGATTAGCATTTACACAGGCTGAGAACTATCTGCATTTTACTTGAATGACTTGAATATGATGCCAAAGCATAATATCTGCTTAAATTAAAATGATGTAATATTTATATCAAATATTCTATTACATAGTTAATGAGATACTTTAGTCTGGAACAAAGATGGACAGCTTAACCAAATTAACCAAATTAACATTTATTTAGGGCTGGCTCCTTAAAGGGGCCCTATAATGCACATGTTTTAGGTGTATATCAGTATGTAGTGTCTCTACTTTAAAGAGTGCTCTCCTGCTGATGTTCAGGTGTATATCAGTATGTAGTGTCTCTACTTTAAATAGTCCTCTCCTGCTGATGTTCAGGTGTATATCAGTGTGTAGGGTCTCTACTTTAAAGAGTCCTCTCCTGCTGATGTTCAGGTGTATATCAGTATGTAATGTCTCTACTTTAAAGAGTCCTCTCCTGCTGATGTTCAGGTGTGTATCAGTATGTAGTGTCTCTACTTTAAAGAGTACTCTCCTGCTGATGTTCAGGTGTATATCAGTATGTAGTGTCTCTACTTTAAAGAGTCCTCTCCTGCTGATGTTCAGGTGTATATCAGCATGTAGTGTCTCTACTTTAAAGAGTCCTCTCCTGCTGATGTTCAGGTGTATATCAGTATGTAATGTCTCTACTTTAAAGAGTCCTCTCCTGCTGATGTTCAGGTGTATATCAGTATGTAGTGTCTCTACTTTAAAGAGTCCTCTCCTGCTGATGTTCAGGTGTATATCAGTATGTAGTGTCTCTACTTTAAAGAGTCCTTTCCTGCTGATGTTCATGTGTATATCAGTATAATAGTGTCTCTACTTTAAAGAGTCCTCTCCTGCTGATGTTCAGGTGTATATCAGTATGTAGTGTCTCTACTTTAAAGAGTCCTCTCCTGCTGATGTTCAGGTGTATATCAGTATGTAGTGTCTCTACTTTAAAGAGTCCTCTCCTGCTGATGTTCAGGTGTATATCAGTATGTAATGTCTCTACTTTAAAGAGTCCTCTCCTGCTGATGTTCAGGTGTATATCAGTATGTAGTGTCTCTACTTTAAAGAGTCCTCTCCTGCTGATGTTCAGGTGTATATCAGTATGTAATGTCTCTACTTTAAAGAGTCCTCTCCTGCTGATGTTCAGGTGTATATCAGTATGTAGTGTCTCTACTTTAAAGAGTCCTCTCCTGCTGATGTTCAGGTGTATATCAGTATGTAGTGTCTCTACTTTAAAGAGTCCTCTCCTGCTGATGTTCAGGTGTATATCAGTATGTAATGTCTCTACTTTAAAGAGTCCTCTCCTGCTGATGTTCAGGTGTATATCAGTATGTAGTGTCTCTACTTTAAAAAGTCCTCTCCTGCTGATGTTCAGGTGTATATCAGTATGTAGTGTCTCTACTTTAAAGAGTCCTCTCCTGATGATGTTCAGGTGTATATCAGTATGTAGTGTCTCTACTTTAAAAGAGTCCTCTCCTGCTGATGTTCAGGTGTATATCAGTATGTAGTGTCTCTACTTTAAAGAGTCCTCTCCTGCTGATGTTCAGGTGTATATCAGTATGTAATGTCTCTACTTTAAAGAGTCCTCTCCTGCTGATGTTCAGGTGTATATCAGTATGTAGTGTCTCTACTTTAAAGAGTCCTCTCCTGCTGATGTTCAGGTGTATATCAGTATGTAGTGTCTCTACTTTAAAGAGTCCTCTCCTGATGATGTTCAGGTGTATATCAGTATGTAGTGTCTCTACTTTAAAGAGTCCTCTCCTGCTGATGTTCAGGTGTATATCAGTATGTAGTGTCTCTACTTTAAAGAGTCCTCTCCTGCTGATGTTCAGGTGTATATCAGTATGTAGTGTCTCTACTTTAAAGAGTCCTCTCCTGCTGATGTTCAGGTGTATATCAGTATGTAGTGTCTGTACTTTAAAGAGTCCTCTTCTGCTGATGTTCAGGTGTATATCAGTATGTAGTGTCTCTACTTTAAAGAGTCCTCTCCTGCTGATGTTCAGGTGTATATCAGTATGTAGTGTCTCTACTTTAAAGAGTCCTCTCCTGCTGATGTTCAGGTGTATATCAGTATGTAGTGTCTCTACTTTAAAGAGTCCTCTTCTGCTGATGTTCAGGTGTATATCAGTATGTAGTGTCTCTACTTTAAAGAGTCCTCTCCTGATGATGTTCAGGTGTATATCAGTATGTAGTGTCTCTACTTTAAAAGAGTCCTCTCCTGCTGATGTTCAGGTGTATATCAGTATGTAGTGTCTCTACTTTAAAGAGTCCTCTCCTGCTGATGTTCAGGTGTATATCAGTATGTAATGTCTCTACTTTAAAGAGTCCTCTCCTGCTGATGTTCAGGTGTATATCAGTATGTAGTGTCTCTACTTTAAAGAGTCCTCTCCTGCTGATGTTCAGGTGTATATCAGTATGTAGTGTCTCTACTTTAAAGAGTCCTCTCCTGATGATGTTCAGGTGTATATCAGTATGTAGTGTCTCTACTTTAAAGAGTCCTCTCCTGCTGATGTTCAGGTGTATATCAGTATGTAGTGTCTCTACTTAAAGAGTCCTCTCCTGCTGATGTTCAGGTGTATATCAGTATGTAGTGTCTCTACTTTAAAGAGTCCTCTCCTGCTGATGTTCAGGTGTATATCAGTATGTAGTGTCTGTACTTTAAAGAGTCCTCTTCTGCTGATGTTCAGGTGTATATCAGTATGTAGTGTCTCTACTTTAAATAGTCCTCTCCTGATGATGTTCAGGTGTATATCAGTATGTAGTGTCTCTACTTTAAAGAGTCCTCTCCTGCTGATGTTCAGGTGTATATCAGTATGTAGTGTCTCTACTTTAAAGAGTCCTCTCCTGCTGATGTTCAGGTGTATATCAGTATGTAGTGTCTCTACTTTAAAGAGTCCTCTCCTGCTGATGTTCAGGTGTATATCAGTATGTAGTGTCTGTACTTTAAAGAGTCCTCTTCTGCTGATGTTCAGGTGTATATCAGTATGTAGTGTCTCTACTTTAAAGAGTCCTCTCCTGCTGATGTTCAGGTGTATATCAGTATGTAGTGTCTCTACTTTAAAGAGTCCTCTCCTGCTGATGTTCAGGTGTGTATCAGTATGTAGTGTCTCTACTTTAAAGAGTCCTCTCCTGCTGATGTGCAGGTGTATATCAGTATGTAGTGTCTCTACTTTAAAGAGTCCTCTCCTGCTGATGTTCAGGTGTATATCAGCATGTAGTGTCTCTACTTTAAAGAGTCCTCTCCTGCTGATGTTCAGGTGTATATCAGTATGTAATGTCTCTACTTTAAAGAGTCCTCTCCTGCTGATGTTCAGGTGTATATCAGTATGTAGTGTCTCTACTTTAAAGAGTCCTCTCCTGCTGATGTTCAGGTGTATATCAGTATGTAGTGTCTCTACTTTAAAGAGTCCTTTCCTGCTGATGTTCAGGTGTATATCAGTATATAGTGTCTCTACTTTAAAGAGTCCTCTCCTGCTGATGTTCAGGTGTATATCAGTATGTAGTGTCTCTACTTTAAAGAGTCCTCTCCTGCTGATGTTCAGGTGTATATCAGTATGTAGTGTCTCTACTTTAAAGAGTCCTCTCCTGCTGATGTTCAGGTGTATATCAGTATGTAATGTCTCTACTTTAAGAGTCTCTCCTGCTGATGTTCAGGTGTATATCAGTATGTAGTGTCTCTACTTTAAAGAGTCCTCTCCTGCTGATGTTCAGGTGTATATCAGTATGTAATGTCTCTACTTTAAAGAGTCCTCTCCTGCTGATGTTCAGGTGTATATCAGTATGTAGTGTCTCTACTTTAAAGAGTCCTCTCCTGCTGATGTTCAGGTGTATATCAGTATGTAGTGTCTCTACTTTAAAGAGTCCTCTCCTGCTGATGTTCAGGTGTATATCAGTATGTAATGTCTCTACTTTAAAGAGTCCTCTCCTGCTGATGTTCAGGTGTATATCAGTATGTAGTGTCTCTACTTTAAAGAGTCCTCTCCTGCTGATGTTCAGGTGTATATCAGTATGTAGTGTCTCTACTTTAAAGAGTCCTCTCCTGATGATGTTCAGGTGTATATCAGTATGTAGTGTCTCTACTTTAAAAGAGTCCTCTCCTGCTGATGTTCAGGTGTATATCAGTATGTAGTGTCTCTACTTTAAAGAGTCCTCTCCTGCTGATGTTCAGGTGTATATCAGTATGTAGTGTCTGTACTTTAAAGAGTCCTCTTCTGCTGATGTTCAGGTGTATATCAGTATGTAGTGTCTCTACTTTAAAGAGTCCTCTCCTGATGATGTTCAGGTGTATATCAGTATGTAGTGTCTCTACTTTAAAGAGTCCTCTCCTGCTGATGTTCAGGTGTATATCAGTATGTAGTGTCTCTACTTTAAAGAGTCCTCTCCTGCTGATGTTCAGGTGTATATCAGTTTGTAGTGTCTCTACTTTAAAGAGTCCTCTCCTGCTGATGTTCAGGTGTATATCAGTATGTAGTGTCTGTACTTTAAAGAGTCCTCTTCTGCTGATGTTCAGGTGTATATCAGTATGTAGTGTCTCTACTTTAAAGAGTCCTCTCCTGCTGATGTTCAGGTGTATATCAGTATGTAGTGTCTCTACTTTAAAGAGTCCTCTCCTGCTGATGTTCAGGTGTGTATCAGTATGTAGTGTCTCTACTTTAAAGAGTCCTCTCCTGCTGATGTGCAGGTGTATATCAGTATGTAGTGTCTCTACTTTAAAGAGTCCTCTCCTGCTGAAGTTCAAGTGTATATCAGTATGTAGTGTCTCTACTTTAAAGAGTCCTCTCCTGCTGATGTTCAGGTGTATATCAGTATGTAGTGTCTCTACATGTCTCCATGCTTTAATGTTCAAAAAGCTCTGTCTTGTTCACATACTGCCTGTGCTGCAGCACCTCTTTTCACCCTCTGTCTGAAACCAGAGCCCAGTCTGCTCTGATTGGTTAGCTGGCCGGCTCTGTTGTGATTGGTCAACCGCTTAGAGATGTCCCGTCCCCTTAGCCTATCACGTACCAATGTGTTGGAGCGCTAGCCAATAGGAGCGCGAGTGTTACTTAGTGATGTCATTATATTCAGGAAGTAAACAAAGGAGTCCAATGGAGGCGTTTCAGGCTTTTGGGGGTGAGTGTGTGTGTGAGACAAATTGCCGGGTTAGTTTTACCTTAATTGAAAATCAGTTGACATGTTTACATAAACAACCCAAAACATAACGAAACAGTAGCAGAAGAAGAAGCGACGGATACAGTTTGGAGGGAATGACAGTGGATCGCTCCACCTGTCCTCTCCAACTCCCCACAGACTCCATAATGAGCATAATCTTCCATCTGGCTCCTCGCTTACAGCAAACTCAACCCAAAAACTGTTGTCTGAATGAGCTACATTTGATGCCGCTCTAATTAGTTCTGTGTCGAGGAGCTGCAGCGCCGGCAAGGCTGTGCCTGTGGTGACCAGAATCTCATCAATCATCAATCATTCAGAACGCAGTAACTAAGTCATGAGTCCTGAAACTAAAACTAACCTCAACATATGTTAGACACTGAGTTTCTCTATGATTTACAGCAACTACAGGCTGCTCAGATGTCTGGTCCGTAGTCACTTTTTTGTAAGAGTGTTTGAATCATTGTTTGAATGCGTAGTGCCTTCTCAAAACCAAAACATAACGTAAAAAAGTGTGAGGGAATGGGTTTGTATTTGCTTTAACAAGGGCGTGCTAACTAGCCTGTAGTACACTTCAATAGTGTTTTATTGTCAGAGTTTATAGATTTGTTATCTTCAGTCTACTGTATATTTTACTTTTTAATGCCGTTTTAATTCAATTTTGAGATGTTTGAATTCCTGAATTATTTATTTCTACTCTTTAATGTACTTATGTGCAATGCCTTGTTTTGTTTTTTATGTTATTGCAACGTAAACATTTAGCAATTTGGGATCAATAATGTACCTCTTATCTTGTCTTTTCTTAGCATGTACTTTCAGTGCTATGCAATTGTTTTGTAGGCCAAATATTCCAAAACCCTAAAAGTCCTGTTGACTCAATTACCATTTACCCTAGAACAAAACACCAAGTATACACTGCCCATGCAACAAGTATGTTGTATTATAAATGAAACTGTAATACTTATTAATACCTATTGATAGTACACAGCCAGTCTTCTCCCTGACAGAGACTTCTGAATCCAAAGTTAAGTCTATAATTTCTTCTTTAAACAATTCCAAATCAAAAGACACTTTTGGACTGGACTCTCACAGGGACAATTACTAAAATAATTAACACCTCTTTTAGGGAGGGAAAATTCCCAAAAGACTGGAAGTTAGCCATTGTTGTGCCAGTCCACAAATCCGGGGACACAACTGATGCAAACAACTATAGGCCCATTAGTATTTGACCTGTCATGTCTAAGATCTCTGAGAAATGTGTAGCTGAGCAATTGACTGGACATCTTAACAGTAGTCCTTTCACACTACACCCCATGCAATTCGGCTTCCGAGCCAATCATTCCACTGAGACCGCAAATTGTTTCCTTGTGGAAAATATTAAATCAAAAATGGACAAAGGAGGCATTGTTGGAGCAATCTTCTTAGATCTTAAGAAAGCTTTTGATACAGTCAATCATCAAGTACTCATTCACAAAATGTCTTTCAATTTCTCACCCAGTGCAATAGACTGGATGAGCTCCTATCTGTCAGACAGAGTTCAGTGTGTAAGGGTAAGTGGCGAGACATCACCACCCCTGAGGAATGAACTGGGTGCACCCCAGGGATCTATCCTGGGCCCAATTCTATTCAGCCTGTATGTAAATGACTTTCCATCAGTGTGCACTGGATGTGAGGTGCAAATGTACGCTGATGACACTGTCATTTATGTCCATGCAAAAACCAAGGCCCAAGCTGCGGCCAAATTAAATGATGCAATGGTTCATGTAAATCAATGGCTTACTGACTCACAGCTAAACATTAAGAAGACGTTTTTTTAGCAAGACCAACACTGTATCACTCTGTGAACCCAAAATGTGAACACTTATGATAGTATTTCATCTGTTTGCATGTGTGTCTGTTCCTATTGATTGTTGTCTGTTGCTGAGTGTATGCTTTTTAAATATGTTTTTATTTCTCTAGTCTTGTTGTGGTTATTTAACATATTGCCAACAGGACAACAGTTGAAAATTAGCCTGCTGTCTAATACTGGCACGTTTACAGCAATGTTGATCAATGTGCACTGCCCTTTAAATAAACAAACAAACAACAATGCTTCACACTGCGATACATGTACAGTATTGTCTTTATTTCTGTGTCTATACTTAGATCATGGCGCTTACTTACGCACCCTTTCAGAGTGTTTTAGTCTGAAAAGGAGTTGGACAAAGATTAAGATCACCTCACAAAACAATGTCCATGACCTACCTTTAAAAAAAACAGTACCCGAATGAATTTTCATTTTTTCACTTTGACAATCTCAGTTAAAGGTTCAATTACCCGCTTGTTTAAAATGTTTGAACTAGTTGTAGATAACCCAATTTGTGTTATGTGAGACTGAAGGGGATGTTGCATTGTTTTTGTTGCTTTCGTTTTATATATATCTTAAATGTAATTTAGTTTAACTTCCTGTTTCATTTGTATGCTTTTATTTTGAAGGCGAGATTACGTGTTTGACAGGAAGTTGTTGTGGCTTTGGAAACAACGTGTGAATGGACTGTATGTTTAAATGTTAGCACCCCGCGAAGAGGCTCAAGCTCTTACGTTGGGTCTGGAGTTTGAATACATTCTGGTTCATCAGTAAAGCCTACGACCATTATTCTGAGGGAAATGCTACACTCGTAAATTGGCTTTGATTTGAGATTGTTCTATCCAACTGCTTTTCCCGAGGTCAAGATACTTTTAAACTGCTTCACGACAAAACAAACAAAGTGCCTTGGAAACATTGAAGGCTTTAACATCGGCAGTTCTATGTCAACTGATAAAACACTATCCTTGTTCCATTCTTCATGTGGTTTAAAGGTCAGGAACAAGCTAGCAATTGGACTTTGAGTTGAGGTTATTTTGTTAAAGGGCTGTTTCCAAATTCAAGAGTGATCTAGTTCGCCATAGACCTTTTCAAACAATGGTACGCTGATGAAAACGAGAATCCGCTTCTTTTGTCTTCTATCTGAAATGAAACAGCAAGAGAAGAGTTCCTAGCTCACAGCACGAGTGGGATTAGTAATGCCTTTACTGAACTAGTTATTTCTGCAAATCAGGATATCTATGTGTACTTTTTGCCAAACATGTTGGTTGTCATATCAAGTTTACAAAATATACCCCAAAAAACCAATGGTAGAGTAAAAAAGAGCTTTAACACCACGCTTTTGACGCTGCTATGGACAGTCTTGCACTAATGTACATTCCCCAAAGATATTGAAGTGACTGTTATTTTGTATTGATTGTTGTGTTTTTATTTATGTCTTAATGTGTGCATATGTATACAGTAAATGTGTCTGTCGATTGTGTATTTATAGGATATACATATTTTGATACATATTTTTATATATTCTTGTATTCGGGATTGTGGGAAACGGCATTTCGATCTCTGTCTGTACACAAACTGAAAGATTGACAATAAAGTTGACTTTGACTTTGAGAAACAACAGGACTTTCGACTGTCATCAGTGTCACATAAATACATACAGGAGGCCTGTGTGTACATGTAGATGCTGCTGGCAGTCTATTTCCACTTATAAGCTAAACCCTGCTGCAGGGCTGAACATTACATAAAACATGACAGTACATTATTTATCAGAGAGGCAAACTCACCCGCTCCGCCGACTGTGCCGTGCCGAAGAAGATGGGGATGAAGGCGAGCCAGATGATGCAGGTTGTGTACATAGTAAATCCAATGGGTTTGGCCTCGTTGAAGGTCTCTGGCACGCCACGCGTCTTGATGGCGTAAACAGTGCATGTGACCATCAAGAGGATGCTGTATCCCAGCGAGCAGATGAGCGACAGGTCGGAGATATCGCACTTGAGGACACCGCGAGCGTTTGAGGGATCCTGCGTACGCTGCTCACCGTAGTCCACAAAGGTGTGAGGCGGGTCGGCGGAGAACCACACCAGAACGCCCAGAAGCTGGACTGAGATCAGCGAGAAGGTGATAACCAGCTGGGAGGCCGGGGAGATGAACCGCGGCGCCGTCACCGCCGTCTTGCCCTGCTCGAAGATGCGGTGGATGCGGTTGGTCTTGGTGAGAAGCGCGGCGTTACTAAAACACATGCCGAGACCCAGGAAGATGCGTCGGAAAGAGCAGACGACCACATCGGGTGCAGCGATCATGGGGAAGGTGATAATGTAACACAGGAAGATGCCTGTCAACAGCACGTAGCTCATCTCCCGCCCTGAGGCGCGAACAATGGGGGTGTCGTTGTAGCGGACGAAGGTGACGATGGCAAAGGTTGTAGCGATGATGCCAAGGATGGAGATGAAGACGGGAAACAGAGCCCAGGGCGAGCTCCACTCCAGCTTGATGATGGGGATCGGCTGGCAGCTGGTTCGGTTCTGGTCGGGTCTTTTCTCGTAGGGGCAGATCTCGCAGGTGAACTCGCTGGCCTGGAAGTGGTATCCCTCGCAGCGCTCGCAGTGCCAGCAGCACGGCATGCCCTTCACCACCTTCTTCCTCTCGCCCGTCTGGCAGGGCAGGCTGCACACCGACACCGGCAGCGAGGAGTCGCCCGTCGTCCACTGGAGGGTCTCCATCTGAGGAGAGAGGGGGGAAACACAGTCAGAATCAGGTTTATTACCACATAGGTTTACTCATTGTATCGGTTTTATTTGTTCTATGTCCTATATATGTTGCACTGTTGGAGGAGCCTGTGACTTAAGCGTTTCATTGCCGTATCTACACCGTATGTGCAAATGACAATAAAGCCTTGAAACATACATCTTAGTTTATCCTATCATTAATGGAAAAAATAAGAGGGAGGAACCAGAATCCTAAACAGATTTATTGCGTCTATAAATGTTGCGATAACATCATTATGAATCCTATTTTTTTTTTTCGAACGCAGATTTTGTCCACACCTATTTTGATAAGATAAAGTTTTCAGTCTGAGTTTAAACTTCCCCTCCCTACATTTTTTAAATGAATTACAACAAATTGGCATCGTCAAGCAGACAAACGTACATGTTGCATCTGAGATACTTTACTGTTTGTAGTACAGACTAAATCATCCAGCCCCTTCAGTTAAGATGTCGAAGTATCGATACTGGACCCCAAATGACCCCCGTAGGCATGTCCAATGATGGGTGATCTATGTAGAAGTCTTTGTAAATGGCTTTGGATAAAAGGGTCAGCTAAATGAAATGTAAAAGTCCTTAAAGTGCTCTATGACAACTGAGAAAACACCATCTGTTATTGTCGTTAATCTCCAATATCAAGGTCTTGAAATGATGCCTTGTACCAGTCTCATGAACAGTTTGACAGATGCTTACAAAATATAAAAGATTGAATATTCTTGATCCTTACCGTCAGATGCAGCTGATTGGTCCAGTGTCCGATGACCTTGTACTCGGCCGTTGACCTGTTGTTAATCTGATACTGGAAGATGTCGTAGCGTCCAGGAGCGTCACCGTTCTCGTTAAACATGACCGGAGTCCCTGCACTTCCTGTGGAAAACACAAAGAATACACACCGAGGTTAGACCTTTCTGATTATCATTTGTGTACGTTTCTCTGTTGGCTAGGACAGTAAGTCGTGTGATCACGCTTGCATTTTTAAGTTTGCGACCAGTAGTTTTGTGATGCTAGACTGTTTGTTTCCCACTACTATATCTGTCCAAACTACTTTATCCTACATCATTGGTGAAGTGGGCAAACCTACATTTGGCCTACATTTGATCTGAGAGGTAGCTCAATGATTACGGTTGGAAATCCCTAGAGGCTCCAGGATAAGATATGCTGTATCACAATCCTGAAGTCATTAAACAATCTTAATGCAATTTGAGGATTATTTCAATAACGTCTTGAATCATATTTCTGCTTTGCAGCTGCAGTTTGGCCACACTTGTTTTATCTAACGAGGGTAACATTCATCACACAACCCTCCTTTGTATTGCACCAAATCGGCATTGCCAAGTGGACACATTTAAAAAGTGCATCTGAGAAACTTGACAGCTTCCAATACAGTCTACAGTCCAATTTAACTGAATTCAATGCAAAGTTTATATAACAGGAGATCCATTCTTGAAGTCCATGCATCAATAAAATACTGCTACACAATGCTGCATCAATCCCACCCTTTTCACTGATTGGCTCCTGGTCTTGTCACTCAAAGTGCTCCTTTGAATGTAGTCTTAAGAACATGTGAAATGCAAAATACACAGTTATGGTGGAGGAACATGTGTACAGCTCTATTTAGCTAAATATGTGTGTTGTAGATTACACTGCAGGACGTTTATTTTATTCCACGACGTGCGCTCATCTGGAGATGTTTGGGGGTTTGTTATCCTGCTCCAGGACTCTCCAGGAGAACTGAACCATCAAACTGTGTTTAACGGTTGACCTGCTTTGCCATGTTGGACAGCTACTCTTGATTGATTTTCCTTTATTCAGCGAAAAGGCATCTTGACTGAATCTGTTCTAACTGACATTAATCCAAACTGACCACCGTCCCTGTTGTCTGCCCAGTGTGTGGTAAACATTATTGTATCTCCATGTGTTGTCTTTTTAAGCTGTTATTTTTCTTTCTGGTTTTTGTGACGATGCAGGTTTTCCTCAGCGTGACTCATCTTATCACAGTTTCCCCGACAAGTCGCCAATAAACCAACCAAACAAACGCCTTGCTGCCATATTGACATAATCCTGCCAATTTCATATCTCATGCTGTCTGACACTGTTCACATTTAGCCTGCAGATTCATATTATTTTTACAACCAACATCTAAAAAGGGATGACTTCAGTTAGATTTAAATGTTCTGGTTGTCAGCGTAAATCATGATGACTATAATATTCTGAGGTTTTACACACTTTGGTTTCTCACCTGGGATACTGGTTATTCCCTTTTATGATTTACCTGACCATTATTTTAAATATATTTGTAATCCTATTTTTACCAATATTTTCAATTTTCATTACAAAAACTGATAAATATAATTTGTTTGGATACACATTTTTAATAATTGAAAGACTAATTTTTTAAAACCCCCAGAAATCTGATTCAAATATAAGCTGTAGGGACATTTTTCTTTTAACAAGGAGTAATTTACTAAATAACATATACAATATATATACTGTATAAATCTATATTTAGTTTTAAATGAATCCAAGCCTGTCCCTTTAAACCCTATAAATGACATTCGTATACAACAATTCCTAATTGTTTTGAGGGAAATGCCATCTAAAGTACTTTTTGTACTAACATTAAGATGTCTTTCTTAAATACATTGACACCTTTTCACTTCATGCATCTAGGGTAGATTAGATAGCTAACTGATTGCATCGACACGAAGAGTAAATACATAAAATAAGCATTCAAGGTGGAATGATATCTGAATGTTTAAAATACTTGAAGAGGTGGTCTGAAACATTTCCTGTATTTTCTCTGTGTCTTCGAGCATCACAAACAAGGCCCCAATTGTTTAAATCCAAAATGTTGAAGTGTTCAAACATTACCAAGAAGACCTGAATGTTCACGTAATCCTTCTAAACTTAACGTTTTGTTTTCAGATGTTTTCTAGCTACTGCTGTATTCATGTTGTTTTTGTGGTTCAGTAGTACTCCTCACTGCAGGGCAAATTCAACACCGGGGGCAGCATAGTCTCAAACTGGAAGCAGATTAGTGTCGCATCTTTGAAGCCGAGAAGAAGAGCAGCAGATTGAAGCTATAGAGCAGAACAACATGACATATATAAGAATGATTTATAATGAAGTGAGTGGGCGCCGGTTTGATTCAATCCTGCCCCGATTTCCTTTTTCGACGTGAATAAAAGCTTCAGAAATCACATCAGCATGGCGATGAATCACCGAAACTGGCCTTAGGGTGCAGAACCCCCACCCAACCAACACCACCTCGTCCTCTACATCCCCACTCCAGAGAATCTGTTAATACAGAATTAACGTTGTCGCTTCACATTATTGCCAAACATGGTAATCATCATAACTCTGTGGTGACACATGCTGCAGCTTTGTCATTAAACACAATAAGACAAATCTGTGGAACCCATGAAAGAAAGTTATTTGGGGAAAACATGACCGCTGGATGCACCTTTAAGCTCAAACAACACACTTGTAGGGTATTTTAGGCAAAAAAGAATAGGACTGTTATAGAAATCAAGACTAAACGTTACAGTGCAGTGAGATGAATATGTGTGGATTTAAGAAAAGGCGTCAAATAGAAAGGCCTCCACCTCCATTTAAAATAACCTGCAGTTTTCTGGGGGATTATTCCAGATGCCTACCTAAACACTGCTTCTCAAAGTTAAAGCGGCCCTATTATGCTCATTTTCAGGTTTCATATTTGTATGTTATGCCTCTGTCCTGTCTGTGCTTTCAATTGTTCCTCTTTGGCTACAAAAACAATTACCTCAGTTCTGTCTATTTCATTTAAAATCATTCGGACGTATCCAATCATTCATTTGTCCACTGTACATACTCAGTGCTTGTATTGGACCATATTCCAATGTTGAAATATGTAGTACATTTATGTGTCTGCTGCATAATTACTGTATCTTATGTTTTTGTTTCCGAAGATTGACGAATGTAGATATTAAAAAGAAGAGGCCCCAGTTTGGTGCCTTGAGGAACTCCGCATGTAAGTCTCAATAATCTAATGGATGCACATTGTCATTCGCAGTGGCGAACCGTGTCTATCACAACTGGACCTTCTGTAGACACACACACACCCTCCGCCGCCGCCGCGCCTCCCCCCCCACCGTTATAATGTCCGTCTTTTCACTGAATTGTCGTCTTGAAAAGGGTACTCACAACAACTCCGCAACAACATCATCTTCACCTGTTGCACTTGCCATTTCAACGTTAAAAACAATAAAACGGCATGAATTGCTTGGTCGCATTCATCTAGATCCTCTGTCTCGAGCCAGTTAACTACCGGGCCTTCTAGAACACCCTGGAACCGAGGGGAACTCTGAAAGAACACGCCCATTGGCTACAAATCAATATATGATTGGTTGATCAAACTGTCAGTCCAAACGTACGCTTTCATTCAGTGCAACGGCCAGGGCCTTCGATCAAGGATGTAGAATACCTTGGTTGAAGGATATTCTACCCAGAGACCCAGAACAAGATCTGATTGGTTGCTTTCTTTTTCAAACATAAAACCACTGAAATGCGTAGTGCATGGTCCGAGAAGGACAAACAAATCAACGTAACACTGTAATATTACAGAATAACAACACGGATACGATTCTCATTTATTCATTTTATTTATAATTAAATCTATTTTTTGTTTGTTTTATCCGAGTGTTCCAGGGTATTCTGAATACCTTGAAGGCCCTGACGGTTCGCCACTGGGCATTCGTGGGCCTTATGCAACAACAAATAAATACCGTAAGTATCAGTTTGGGATAGGTCAGTTCTTTTTAGCAAATACTTGTGACCACTTGCGATTTCACCATAAATACTTAATTCAAAGTGTCAAGTGACTGTCTGTTAACTTTATTTCCAGACTGTTGATACTCTGTATGCCGCCAGTGATGGCACGGCTGCGAATTGTCATTAAATGAGAGCAGAGAGAGACCCGGTGCTCCATTCATCTACTTGTTCGACCTGAATGGATCCGACAGCAGCAGCAGCAGCTCGTCTTCTCTGTGCTGACAGGAAGTGTGTGTGTCGCAGTGAAACACAGCAGAGCGAGGCCTCAGTTTTATTGAATGGGTGCTCCGGTATCGATTCTTTTCTGGGAGACCTTAGCGGGCAGCATGGGCGAACCGGTCCATTCATCTGAGTGATAATACCTCCACGCTCTTACCTCACACTTGTTCAGCTTCCTTCGATCCTTGTTCAGGTGTTTTGTTGTATGGTCGAAGATACGTTTTTTTAATTTCACACCTAATAACTGCTACATTTTTCTCCATCAATCCCTTCACATACCTTGATCTCACATGCGGAGGTGAGAGAAGTACTCAGATATTTCACTTAAAGAGGACGTATTATGCTCCTTTTCAGGTTCATTTTTGTATTTTGTGCCTCGACTGTGACATGTTTCCATGCTTTAAAGGTGGGGTATGTAATTTATTTCAGAAACACTTTTTGTTATATTCCATGGAATGCTCTTAACATCCCGATAGCAATGAATACATTAAATGCTTTGACAATAAATACATTAAAAAATGTCATCTGTGGAAGCCGTAGTGCTGTAAAAAGCACGGCGAATTTTTTCCGGTTATGTATTTTCAAATTCTAGCGCACTCGAGCTGGTGCCTCCAAAATTACCTACCCCACCATTAATGTTCACAACGTGCTTTATTCTTCTCAAACGGCCTGTGTTTTTCAATCTCTGTCTGACAAAAACCTATATAACACACTACAGGAGAGGGAAAACCCCTAAAGGCATAATAGGGCCTCTTTAAGTCAAAGTAATAATACCACAGTGTAGATATACTCTGTTACAAGTAAATGTCTGGCATTCAAAGTGTTAAGTAAGTGTAGTTACTTTCCACCACTGCTCAGATGTACAATGAGATATTTCCCTTTACAATGAAGCTTAATATACAGTTGCAAGAAAAAGTATGTGAACCCTTTGGATTCTCCGCACATAGCGTTGTGTGTTCCTTCCAAACAACTCAACTTTGGTTTCATCTGTCCACAGAATATGTTGCCAGTAGTGCTGTGGAACATCCAGGTGCTCTTTTGCAAACTTCAAACGTGCAGCAATGTTTTTTCTGGACAGCAGTGGCTTCCTCCGTGGTGTCCTCCGTGGTGTCCTCCGTGGTGTCCTCCCATGAACTCCATTCTTGTTCAGTGTTTTACGTATCGTAGATTCGTCAACAGAGATGTTAGCATGTGCCAGAGATTTCTCTAAGTCTCTAGCTGACACTCTAGGATTCTTCTTCACCTCATTGAGCATTCTGCGCTGTGCTCTTGCAGTCATCTTTACAGGACGGCCACTCCTAGGGAGAGTAGCAACAGTGCTGAACTTTCTCCATGTATAGACACTTTGTCTTATGACTGATGAACATCAAGGCTTTCAGAGATACTTTTGTAACCCTTTCCAGCTTTATGCAAGTCAGCAATTCTTAATGGTAGGTCTTCTGAGAGCTCTTCTGTGCGAGGCATGCTTCACATCTGGCAATGCTTCTTAAGAATAGCTCATTCAAAACTGGTGTGTATTTTTGATAGGGCAGGGCAGCTTTAACCAACACCTCCAATCTCGTCTCATTGATTGGACTCCAGGTTGGCTGACTCCTGACTCCAAGTAGCTCTTGAAGAAGTCTTTAGCCTAGGGGTTCACCCTGCACTGTGAATGTTTACATGGTGTGTTCAATAAAAACATGAAAACATATAATTGTTTGTGTGGTATTAGTTGAAGCAGACTGTGTTTGTCTATTGTTGTGACTTAGATGAAGATCAGAACACATTTTATGACCAACTTATGCAGAAATCCAGGTCATTCCAAAGGGTTCACTTTTTCTTGCAACTGTATCTAAATAAAGTTGAATCTGCTTTCAGCGTATTGCTGATGTCGCAGAATTTTAATGATGGTAGATCACAGTAGGTGGTTGCTAATTTTGTAATACCCTGAAATCATATTTCAGCTTTCAAAAAGAGCGATAAAAGAAAGCCTCTGAAAGAACACTAAGAACTAAAGCTTTGCAAACAGAATGTAACCTGCAGGAGGTTTTTGGTATTACATCTTGCTTAAAACGTTGCTAGGGGTCATAAAATGTTGTTGAATATTTACAACCTCATGTAATGATTTGCATATTAAAAGTGTATTTAAAGGGATCCTGTTATGCTTTTGGGAGTTTTCCCTTTCCTGTAGAATGTTATATAGGTTTTAGTGCATGTAAAAGGTCTGCAAACGCTAAAATCCGAGTTTCTGGGGCGACTGTGGCTGTGAGGGAGTGCGGTCGTCTTTCCACCAGAAGGTTGTGGGTTCGATCCCAGCCCATGCAGTCAACATGTCGATGTATCCTTGGGCAAGATACTTAACCCTGAGTTGCTCCCGATGGCCAACGGTGTGTGAATGTTAGTTCCTAGAGTAATATACACTGCTCTGTATGAATGGGTGTGAATGGGTGAACGACATGTAGTAAGTAAAGCGCTTTGAGGGCTCTTAAAGACAAAGCGCTATATAAGTACAGTCCATTTACCATTTCTCTCCCACACACATTTTCTCTCTAAGAGTACATTCACATTAATCCGGATATACACTATATAGAAAACAATATTTCTGTTGTCAGCTCTCCATTCTCACTTACCCTATCATGGAGCATTTCAAACTTGTCTTTCATTGTTATCCGGGCAAAGTGAGCTTTTACAACAGGAAACAGGGCTGATAGCAGGCCATGCATCTTTCTACCTGCAGGTAAAATGGATATTTTCCGAGCAGAGGGCGTTTGTTTTCCCGATAACAGCCTGTTGGACAAATGGGCTTTTGATTGAATGGGACATTTTGGGACTATCGGGGTGTTGGGAGTAATGGGCCATCAGAACAAAGCATGTCACTTCTGGTTCAGGGGCTGTGTGTCGTGGTGAATAACTGGAGAAGAGACAAATGCTTATCTAAACTTTCCTCCTTTTAAAGCTCAGTATGGCTGACCACATTTTGTCAGAAGACAGAGTGATCGTAAAATATCTTTCAAAGCCAAAGTCAGCTTTTGTCAAAATGTCTACATGTGTTATAAATACAGAAATCTCGAGATACCGTTTCCCGCAGTCCCACAGTGAGACATATATATATAAAACAAGATACAAAAAGGGCCTAGATAAACGGGGTATACAACTAAGTAATAGCATTAATAAGTGCTGGTTAATAATATATTTAAAAACACAGTCCACAGAACTTTATGACGATGTCACCGCTGAACAGCAGCTAGGGGATAACTGCTGATTAACAGGCATTATTTATTAGCCACGATTAAATCACATCACCGAACAGTGTACTACATAATATGTGAATGAGAGCGACTATATGGATTACAACAGTTCAAGTGATGAGCAACTTAACTAGCCGAGACTACGAGGACTAACTGGGCCGAGTCAGTCCAACTCTTTGCTGAGACAGATTTAAATGTTTTTATTTGGGGTTTTGTTTGTAGTTTGCCGGCTTAAATGAGGCAACGAGAGGGAAGAGCTTAGAGAAGTGATCATTTTGTGTGTCAGTTGTCATTCTAGGCGTCTTTCTGGTCATTTTAGGTCTCTGTAGTCATTTTGCGTCTCATTTAGGCCGTATGGTCTCTGAGATTATTTTGTTTCTATTTGATGTTGTTTTGAGCGTCTTTGCAGCCATTTCAGGTCTTTCAGTGGTCACATCGGGTTTTTTAGGGTGCGTTCACACCTGCCTTGTTTAGTCCGGTTGAATCGAACCCTGGTGCGTTTAGCCGCTTGGTGCGGTTCATTTGGGTCGGTGTGAACGCAGTCCGAGACCTCTGAAGTGAACTAAACAACCGGACTCTGGTCCGCTAAAATAGGTGGTCTCGGAGCGCTTGCTTGCGAACTCTCGAGCGGTTCATCGCTGGTGTGAACGCAGTCCGCACCGAAACATAGGAAGCGTAGTATTTACGTGTCACAAGAACGCGATGTCTTCCAAATCTTTAGCGAAAGAGTCTTTCAAGACATCCGCGGTTGTTTAGTTAAAGAGTGAAGCAGAATGAAGAGTTGAACAGTGTCGTGTAAAGTAAAAATTCTCCGTCAGCTACATAAAAGTAAGAACACCTGTCGTCGGTGAAACGCCCTCCTGACTGCAGAACGTCTCATTATATGTGTTATAATGTTTTTTAACGTTGTCTGATTATATAATCATATGCGCGGGCCGCTAGAGTCTGTTGATCTCCAGATTAACAGCAGCATGAGAATAACCTGCCGAAAGTGCCGATGCTCCATGGCGGAGGCTCCGGTAGAAATTGCCGGGATTTGCGTTGTTACCCCCTTAATATCTGACCAATGGGTGAACAGCATTTCCGTGCACATGACTTGTGTTTAAAGTTTATAGTCCGTTTGAGTTTTTCCATGTGAACGCAAACCGAACCTTCTGAAAAATGAAACCATGTAACTGTGGTCTGGTGCGCAGCAGAGAAGCGGACTATTAGGTGTGAATGCACCCTAGTGTCTATTAGCTTGTATTGAGTCTCTTTGGTGTCATTGTGTGTACCTTTGTAGTCATTGATTCATTTATTGTAGGTTGTTTAATCTCTATGAGGTTGTTTTGTGTGTCTTTGTGGTCATTTTAAATATTTTTCTTACATGTCTTTTTGAGTGACATTTTATAGTTGAGGTAGGAACCTGATGACGTTCCCCTTATTTCCTGTGCCCTGAAGGCCTGACCCATCCATGCCTGTTAAAGCAGTGGATGCATCTTTAAAAATAACACGGCTATGCGTGACAATAATCAAACTAGGTCTTTTGTTCAAGCTGCGGTAAACTCATCCATCTGTCCCCAAGGTTTCTATGTGTGCGGCTGTTCAGACAGAGAGAAGAGGATTGTATGGAGAGGATCCAAACACCGGAATATAACTGGAAATCTAAGCTAATCGTCCAATTACGACGTCCACAGCTAATGCTGTTTGAATATGATATAAAGAATTATGTTATAGTAAGTTTTGTTGTGATCTGTACTTGTATCACATTTAGTTTTTTTATTTCTTTTACATTTTTAATGTTGTATAAATATTTTATCCCTGTATATGACTATGTTAAATTACCACATCGAGACTTTAAAATATATAAGTTTTTTAAAATATTTTTATTTCAATATGTTCTGAAACGTTAACATTGTAGTTTCCATGTCATAATATTTGAGATCTTTGACCCAAAAACGCTATTTCAAGACAATTTTCTTAAAAATCGATGCTTTCTACCTTCTCGCTTCAACTGATGTTCTTGTCTTGTTCCATGTCTGTATCAATCGTCTGTATTAATATGAAATACGTTGAATTAAAAAAGAAAATATATATAATTAGTCCTTTATTCGAGGAGTTCACACGGTGCAGAAACCCTAAGCTCTCTTTTGGTGTCCTCTTTCTGCTTCGTTCAGCAGTTTATAAAAAGCTGCGTATTTGAAGTGAAGTCACAGTGGGAGGTGAGCTCTTCACATATTCATCACTTCACTCACCGACAGTCTGTTCTCCCCCTTTCCTCCCCTGATCCTCCCCCAAACACTGAGCCGCCTGTAAAGCGTTTCTCCTCCTGAAGGGTCAGTCTTTTTTTTTAAAACGGCAACAGCAAGCTTTGATCGCTTCTTAGTAAGCACCCGTTTTCCGAAAGAATCAGAGGGGGGTCTCCCCGATGCTCTTCCTCCTCACTGGAAGAAATGCTGCTCCAAAAACAAGTTACAACAATTATTAAAACATGGTGTTTTCACTAGAAATAAGTACAACAATCAAGTGAACATGTGCTTGGTAAGATGTCTTGAAATAAGAAGGGATGTTTAGATAAATCTGATCCTGTAATTAACTGGAGAACTCATTTTGAACTATATTTGACCAGAATCAGGAAATGCTGTGTTACAATATAACATTACATTACATTACATTTAGCTGACGCTTTTATCCAAAGCGACTTACAATAAGTACATTCGACCAGGAAGACACAACCTTGAAGAAAACAGAATCATAAAGTACATCAGGTTTCATAGAGCCAAACATTTCAAGTGCTACTCAACTGGCTTTAGGTAAGCCAGTCCTTTATTAGTATATAAGTGCTTTGTTAAAAGTTCTATCGCTCGAAGTGGAGTCAAAAGAGAGGAGTTTTCAGTCTGCGCCGGAAGATGTGCAAGCTATCTGCCGTCCTGATGTCAATGGGGAGCTCATTCCACCATCTTGGAGCCAGGACAGCAAACCCACGTGTTTTCGCCGATGGGAACTTGGGTCCCCCTCGCAGCGAGGGTGCAGCGAGTCGTTTGGCTGATGCAGAGCGTAGTGCACGTGCTGGGGTATAAGCAGCAAATGCTCAAAAGTGTTCTGTGTTCTGAAGTTAGTTGGTGATTTTCTAATAAATATGTAAACATATATGTGTTTCATCTGAGATACAACTCAAAATAAGATTTTTTGACTGAACAAGATGATGCATTGTCTAAAAACAAGACCCTACTGTATATCTCACTGCAGTGTTAGTTCTGAACTTATTGTGTCTTACATCAGGTGTAAAGACATATTCTGACTAGATATTAGACACATATACTTCTATATTCGAACTACAATATGCAATAGGCCAACCCTGCAAAAGTCTCTAGATGGATGCTTGAATGTTGCGAGCAGTACTTAACATCAGAAAGAGTGTGCATGTAACCAACAACATCCTGTACGAGGGAATACCAAGGGTGAGCGAGAAAATTGCAGCCAGGAGAATGAGACTAGCAGGACATTGCCAAAGGCATCAAGAGCTGCCAGCCGGCAAATTGGTGCTGTGGGAACCAACACACGGGCATCGGTCACGAGGGCGTCCCGCACAAACATACGTGGACGTACTCAAGAATGACGCAGGAGCACAAAGTACCAATGAACTGGCCAGATGTATGGAGAACCGGGATGACTGGAAGCGACGATGGAGGGTCTGAGGACGACCTCGAGAGATATGCCTTTTAAACATGTATTGTATACCTGTGGTGTTTATTTTAATTATTTTATTATCTTTGCTTTGTAATGCCTGTTGTAAAATGCCATTGTATAATGTGTTTTACTGTATGTATTCCTAAAAAGTCTTTTAATTTGTTTTGTAAAGCACTTTGAATTGTCGCGTACAGAAAAGTGCTATATAAATAAACTTGCCTATAATTGGCAATATTACAAGTGTTTGTAGTGCTCCTCCTCTTTCTCCCCCTCCCCTAGTTGTGCTATGTGGAGGCGTGTTGTTGTGCGTTGTGCATTGGTGTTGGGATCAGGGGGGCACAGGTTCAAACCCCACTGCAGTCAGCATGTCGTTGTGTCCCTGAGACACTTCACCCCAAACTGCTCCTGTGGGGATTGTCCACAGTATTAAGTCGCTTTGGATAAAAGCGTCTAACAAGTGACATGTGATGTAATGTTCAAACAGGACATTACAATAGGCCTTTACGCAGCGAGCGCTAATACGCTAACAGCCGCACAAGCGTCTTTATTTGCCTCCCGATGCTCCTCTAAAAATAAGCACACGGGCGAGCAGAACACGGGTGAGTTAACGATTAAACCCCCCCGGCCCCCCGTTCGCCACGCAGACATTGCTTCGTCCCTGATCCGCTGCATTTCCAACATGGAATTATGGGAACCCCCCGCTGCCCGGCGTTCAGAGAAGCGAGGCATAAAAAAAGCTCCAGTTTGATGTGTCAACGTTTGATGTATGTGAGGTTCAACCGAGCATGCTGGAGAGACCCAGAGACGTGAGCGTTGGTACGTGTGTGTGTGTGGGCTTAATAAGCTTAATCAGGCACAAAGCCACATGCCGCTGAGCGAGAGTTCTTCATGCACGTGTGCCGCTGCAGACGCTGAAACCTGGAGATGTTCTTGAGGCTTCAGATTAAATCCTTATCATCGCCCGGTCATCACTGAGGCCATCAAAGTATAAAA
>NW_022991419.1:0-82500 GCF_902827175.1 Gymnodraco acuticeps
ATCTTCTTTTGCTAAGTCTTGCTCTTCTGATGAGAATTAACAACCTCTGAAAATGATCAATTGACCAATCAGATTTGAGTATTCAACTAAGTCCTGTAATAATCGTTGATATCACTATATGAGTGTTGTGATTTGCTGACAGTAAGTAGGCCACTTCTGAGCCCAGGGGGCTGGATCTGTTTACTCACACTTGAGGGTCTCATTCGTTATTTTCAGCCATGTTCAGATTTTTGTCAGAGTGCTGTTATTATGGTCTGTCTGAGTGTGTGTGTGTGTGTGTGGTGTGTGTGTGTGTGTGTGTGTGTGTGTGTGTGTGTGTGTGTGTGTGTGTGTGTGTGTGTGTGATAATAATAATCCTTATATTTATTATAGCGCTTTATCAATGACTCTCAAAGCGCTTTACAAATACACATTACACATACAGATCATACAATGTAATGGTCATCTACTGTGGACAATACCCCAGGAGCAAATTCGGGTGAAGTGTCTTGCCCAAGGACACAACGGCCTGACGCAGTGGGGCGGGAGCGGGTTTCGAACTGGAGTTCCCCAACGTCCCCTTGATCTGATGATCAAACGCACAGACCACTGTGCCACCCGTCCTGTGTGTGTAGCTGTGTGTGTGTGTGTGTGTGTGTGTGTGTGTGTGTGTGTGGTCTTGTGTGTGTGTGTGTACTTGTGTGTGATTTATGTGGAACATGCTTCACACTCAGATGCTTTCCCCTCTCTCCTTCACACTTAGATGTAAGTGCTCTCCTGCTAAAGATATACCTACTATTGATTTATGGCGCTCGGTGCATTCATCGGCGTAAATGAAAAGCCAATAAGGTGTTTATGGACACATATACATCTTCACGTAATGCCCTGTGGCTCGTTAAGTTTTTATATTCAGTGTTACCTCGAGGACATTGCTCAGGTAGCAGGGCCTGGCTGTGTCCTCAGTAAGCAAACAGTAAGAGGCATGGCAGATGGTGGTGCCTCATGTAGATTGAGGGAGTATTAAGTGAATATGATGCAATATATTAGTTTATATCTCAGTATGGAGTCTTCTATAATAATGGAGTAGGTCGTAGTAGTCCTTTATAGCCCCTACGTGTAGATTTTTTAAAGTATATTTTACGTAGTTCAAGTTTTTTGGGGGTTTTTATGTGTAGAAATACACGATAGTTCTGGATGGGAATCGAATAAGCAAATGTTTTTCAGATTTTTGTATCTTAATCAATAATGTCAGCATCCGGTGATCGATGTGCCGGTAACTGGTAGGAAAAAGCCTTGATAATGTACTAAAAACTTGGTAAAAGGGTGAAGCACAGGGTAAAGAATAACCCATTAAATGTTAGAGTGGATCCTAATTCAATGATCCACGCAATATGTTTCAGTAACATAAATGGCCCTTAATGGAGGTTGCTCTTTCCGTGAGCCCTTTTTAGTTTGAAAATACATCATTTTCCTTTTCATTTCTATAACAAAATCATCTGGTGTTCAGTTCAGCCTCTTCTTGCCCATAACAGGTAGACGTTCACGGCCAAAAACGAGACCCTCCGCTCAAAGGGCCGCCTGAGTGACACTGCAACATCAAACAGAACTCTCAGAACCTCATATATCTGACCATGGTCTCTTTCTAGTGAATAGTATCTGCAAAGCACACACATTCAATCATCTCTAAAACCAACAGAGGACTTGGGATTTGCTTTAAAGCTTTACTAATTAGAAATGCATTTAAAGCCTTCAAAGGCAGATTCAGAGATCAGAGACCTTTCTTTGCTCTGTAAAGAAATGTCAGGAGTGTTTCCCATCCCTCCTCACCTGCTGTAGGGCTTTTCATATAGAAAGAAAATAACTCATCCCACATTCTGTTTTAATGATTGTAAATGACATACCTCCCTTCATAGTGCCTCTTCAAAGCCACTATTCTTTTAAAGTAAAACAGAAAGGTTAAGGAGAGAAATCTGCCTTTGAGCTCCTTTTGATCGAGGTCTACTCGTGTGCTGCAGACGTGTTTATGTGTGTGTTTGTGCGAGTGTGTTCATGTAAACAGTAAACAAAAAACTCCATGTTCTTAAGAGCCAAATATGTGAGATCAAGTACCCCCCCTCTGAGTGAGAGTGAGTAGAGTGTATGAGAGTATGTGAGAGGCTCTTCAAAGCTAATGACAGACGCAGAAGACGACTCTTCAAAACAAAACCAAAAGGAAATGTGCCGCCACCGCAGTCACCCAACCTTCCTCTGCATCATTAGCTTTGAGTGTTTCCCGCGCTCGAACCAATGCAGAGAAATGCAATTGATCACCTCTTCCCTCCACCCATCGCTGAAAAGTATTCATGGATTATGTAAAGGAGACATTTCCCGTTCATTCCCAAAAAACGATATTCTGACTTCCTGCAGCCGTCTGCAGTTAAGAATCACATCTGACATTTAGCTCACGTCTCTCACACGGTTTGAGCATTGTCCTTGTGTTCCACACAGCTGCACGCTAAGGCTGTGTGTGTTCACTGCATGTGTAACACTGTGTGTACATGCTGTTTTGCATTCAGCCATTGACTGAATAACCCCCCGGCGGATCATCTTGCACAACCTGGTAATTTAAAACAACATGTTGTGTGTCTCGGCTCACCATGTATGCATAAATAAAGGGTGAACCTACAGTATTCTGGAGCAAGTCTATGCTCAACATACATATCTCTGCAGGTCCTTGTTGAGTGTCAGGTCAGATTTGTCTGGTTTGGCCTTTAGTGGAAACACACACACACACACACACACACACACACACACACACACACACACACACACACACACACACACACACACACACACACACACACACACACACACACACACACACACACACACACACCACACACACACACACCACACACACACACACACACACACGAATAAGAATATACTCACACAGCGCAGGGCGAGGCCTCTGGACTCAGAACACCTGGATCCAGACAGATGTGGTCTGATGAGGTCTGATGTGGCCTGGGGGTCTCCGACTCTGCAGTCTGAGCGACTCGCTCAGCTTCCTGCAGTCTCCTGCAGAGCTGAGGTCAGGCGGATCATGCAGCCTCAGCCAGGGCTGTACCTCAGATGAATTTTAAAAAAAGTTTTGTTGTTGCATTGTTCTGGAGAGCAGGGTGGACAAATCCCCTCACCTTCTTCCTACATACAGCAATGGCAGTTCTGTATTTGACTGGAGACGTGTTAAAGTAATACTCAAACCAAGACTATTCTCTCTCTTTTGCTGAATTTGTACAGTTTTACTTGGTCAGTATAATAACTGATTCAACATGAGATACATCTTTACATACAACAGTAATTATCCCTTTAGGGGGAACCACATTAAATGGATTGCATTTAAATACAATCGACTAGACTTTTCCAACTTTTAAAGCACTCTTACATTCAAATGTTGAAGCAATGCAGGGTTAAGCTTGCTTAAGAACAAATTGTCCTGTTGACGGCAGGGGCAACCTTCAACCTCTTGTGCCACAGATGCCTCACTAAATTACATTGAAATGCTTGCTACCCTTTAATCACTTCTTTATCAAATTCTAATCAACACTTCAGTTAGACCTCGGTTATGTAAACATACACAAACAGCTGTAAAGACGACGATGGAGTAGTTCAGTTTATACTTTTTGCAAAGAGGACACGTTTAACACATGCAGAGTGAATATTCACCATGAACTACAACCTGGAATCTTTACTTTTTATTCCTATTATCCAGTATAGTAATTATTAATTAAAGCCTGCCAGTTTATCTTTGTTTTTAAAGCTATATGGAATATTTATTTTCCTGTTCCTGGGTTTTATTACATTTCTGTTAACTGTTTTCTGTGCTTACATACAAAACCTTTACTGACACTATAACTCCGACAGTGCTGACACTTCAACCACATCTAATGCTTCAACTTAACATTCAAATAATGATTATTGTACCCTGTGTTTACACAAAACATTTTTGCTAAACCTAATCGGCATAAGATATGACATTTTCATGATGTGAGCACATCTTCTAAATCTTCACTCTCATATACATTACAATATTTAGCTTGTAGGCTAAGATATGCTCACTGCCTACACATGGGCATACGCAGTTGACCCCCATGCATACGCCAGCCAGAAACACATCTAAAGATCCAGTGATTCACCTCTAAACTTTAAGTAATATTTCATCACTAGCGTCCGGGGTCAACCCTGCGAGTTAAGCGTGTGAATCCTATTAAAATATTCCACCCCCACCACTTCCTCCCCCTGGTTTTGGAATTATGATATGAGCAGAGGAGTTAATAAGCGTGTTAATTACCTGAGTAGGAGACAAAACCAGCTCCCAGAGCGAGCCCACCAAACACCCCCCCCCCCCCCCCATCTCTCCTCCTCCCACACACTCACTAAGAAGCATCTCGCGTCAGGTTTTAAATGAGCCATCATCGTCCAACTGTCTCCAAGGTCACCAGAGGAGCTGCGCTCACACAGGACTGCTCTGAGGAGTGTCTTAAGTCACTCAGTAATGAGAATAATTAGAATAATACAAGGTCGAGCAGGATGACAGAGTAATGGACGTAAAGAGAGAGAGGATGGAGAACAGAATGAAGCAGGGAACATGGAGATGGCTGTAATCCTCCTGGAGCCTGGATGTGATTACTGCTCGATACTCAAGTTTCTAATTATCTCTTTGTCACAGACTGAGGTTTCTGATAGCACAAGCCTGCAAATACACACACCACACACACACACACGCAACTATACGATGGCGTGAGGATAGCTGTGTCCCAAGCTTGCTTCCCATTGTTGTTTATTTTAAACTGTTTTTCTTTTTAGCTGTTGTTAGTTTAAGATGTTGATGCCTTGGCTAAGTGAGAGAAATGTTGGATTATGTATATTCATATTTTGATGAAAGTTAGGCTATTAAAATCACGAAGGACCTCCTCATTGCGTCTGATTCCGGCCTCATCAGCATTCTCATCCTCCTGGACCTCTCTGCAGCCTTCGATACCATATCCCACACCACCCTCCTCAGCCGCCTGTCTGACCACCTTGGCCACAGCTCTTGCCTGGTTCGAGGCTTACCTCTCGAATAACACTTTGTCACCATCAGTGACGGCCCCACAGTCAACCAAGGTGTACCTCAAGGCTCTGTGCTTGGACCCCTCCTCTATCACCATTTACATGCTCCCACTTGGTCAATCATCCGCCACCATGGTCCAGCTTCATTCATAGCTGATGACACCACAGCTCTATCTCAGCACCAAAACCGTCCACTCAGCTCCCCCCCTCAATCCCTTGCTCAAACTAAACAGCAATAAAACAGAGCTCATGATTGTGGCTCCCAAGGCGCAGATCTGGAAGGTGACGGCTGCTCCATCTCTCCGTCCACTGAAGTCCGCAACCCTGGGAGTTAACCTGGACACCACCCTCTCCTTCCAGGTCGGCACATCAAATCTGTCACCAAAATCGGCTTTTTCTACCACCTCAAGAACATTTACAGACTCCGGCCTTCACTCTCTGACTCTGTGGCAGAAACGTTAATTCACGCTTTCATCACCTCCCGCCGCGGCTATTGCAATGGGAGTCCTGTCCGGGGTTCCCAGCAAAGCCCTGGAGAGGCTCCAATAAGTCCAGAACTCTGCCGCCAGGCACCAAGCCTGGCAACACATCACCCCCATCCCTCATCACCCCCACCCTCATCCATCTTCACTGGCTGCCGGCCAAGTCCCGGATTCAGTACACAACACTCCTCCTCACTTACAAGTCTCACCATGCCCTCGACCCCCAGTACTTATCGGACCTCCCCATCCCTACACCCCTTTTCGAAGTCTGCGGTCTCAGACACGGGCCTGCTCTCCATTCCCCGCTCTCGCCTCCGAACTGTGAACCGAGCGTTGAGTGTTGCGGCCCCCACCCTCTGGAATGCACTTCTGCAGAGATCCGCAACGCTGCTTCCTTGGACATCTTCAAGTCATCATTAAAACTCACCTGTTCACCCTGGCCTTTGACCCCTAACCCATCCCCGTCCCCCTGCTTCCACTCCTACTGCTATTTATTACATTTTTTACTTAATTATTTGCCCCTTTTATTTGTTTGTTTGTTTGTTTGTTCGGCATTGGGTCCCTTGAAGGCGCTATACAAATTTCATCTATTATATACTAATACAATATTTGTGCCATTTTAGCTCACTGTGTGGTAGGGCAGAGTCTTGCTTTTGTAAAACAGCCAGTTAAGTTGAGTTTCTATGGTAGGTCACACAGCTGTCATCTGATTGGATGCACGTTGAAACCGGTTTTAGGACTCATGTCTGCAGCATTTCAAGTGGTGCCAAGGCTAGCACTCTCCATGGACAGCATCATCTAGAGCAGAGACGTTTCACCGCTGATCATGTGATGCAGCTGAAGCTCGATCTTCTGATTTGGGCATGCCTGGGAATTGGTGCCTTCTCACAGCTCCTACTGTGGAGGAGGCCACAAGCAGTCAGACATAAGGGGTCAGCTCGGTGTGCAGCTACAGACCAAATAACAAGCCGTTTCTCTGCTCTGCTGCACACTTCCTCCTTTCAATGCTTATACAGTAGGAGCTGCTACACACCAATGCTGTCATGATAGGATAAATCTATGAGTACTGTTTTTACGCGTCATGTTACAAAAGTATAAAATACAGATTCACTTCAGGTTTTGCTCTGGTCAGCTGACACAGAACAAATCTAGACACATTTTGTTGATCGATCAAAGGGGATTCATTGATCAACATTCAGTCTGTTCAGAGTCATTGAGAGGACTCCATCAATCCATCTCTTTACGTTTCCCCTACAGATTATGAGATAGAGCTCACATGGTTTTACAAAAGCCCAGGATTCCTTTCTCACTACAAGGGGGTAAAAGCATGTCAAGACAGAGTATCAAACCTCAGCCAACAGACACCATGATGTTCAGGTCCTGAGGGAGGGATGTTATATATCCATCTGGCTAAATCTCTAGATATCTCAATGTGTAGTCACTTTGTACCGTGCCTAAAGCGTCATGGACTATGGGTTCCCAGATGGCACTTCCTCTCATGATTTCATGTTCCAGCCGTCCACTGTGTATTACGAGTTGAGGCTTACTGGCAGAGGACACCTGAGATGAAGCACCTGAGTGTGCTGAGACTCAGAGATAGCTTCTCTGCCCACAACAGATAAGACTCCTCCGCCAGACTCCTTCTCCACGCACTCATCCTTCAGTGAAAAAGATTGAAAGGGAAGGTTTCCTGGAAAATGTCAAAGCAGCAAACAGGATCATAAGCTTAGACGGCTTTTCACTTCTCAGCTACTTCCTCCTGCCTAATATTCACGTGGGTTTTTCAAGGACGCTACTCTTTCTCTCTCTCTGGTGTGGTGTGGTGTGTGTGTGTGTGTGTGTGTGTGTGTGTGTTTGTGTTTGTGTTTGTGTCTAAAAGGATTGGTCTTGTGAGGGAATTTATTCTCCTGTGTATTGGAGTGTAAAAGATGCCAGAATGCTGTTTTTCACTCCACTGATGATGTGCAGCGGCCACATGAAGTAGGACAGTCATCACACACACACACACACACACACACACACGCACACACACTTACACACCCACCCACGCACACACTTACACGCACACACACTTACACATACACACTTACACACCCACACGCTGTAACTCCTGCCCTTTACCATGACACACTTTGCGACATTCATAGAAATGTACTCACTCAGTGAATCATTACTTTGGAAATAGGCCATTATATACGTTGTCACTGTTATGATCGCTGCTCTGTGGCATGAATGCAAAGCAGCATAAAGCATTAAAAACCCAAAATCTGGAGACGAAAGCTTGCCCCAGTGTGCATGATCTGATTCTTCTCCAATTCTTCAGTCCCATCATTGTTTGCTTCATGAAGTTGAAATAAGTGAGCAGGGGTGAGGAGGATTGGCTTCCTACATGTTCGACATTTGCACCAAATGTTTTTTCTGCACTCGGAACATTTCGTGTCAGAGCCAGAGGCCGATCGATGGGTGAAAAAAGAAGATGCACAGAGCTGCAGGGTCAAACAGCTACATCAAAACGGGTCTTCTTGGCATCAAACAGCACAGCATTTTCTCACCTGAATTCCAATAAACAGGTGGAGGAAACTGGAGGGAGGATGTGTTTAGCTTAAAGGGCAAGGAAGCACAGATTATCTTTGCATTGTTAGATGGTTTTATTTTTATTTAGACAATCTGACTGTAGTGTTACTGCAGCGTTAAAGAGGCCCTATTACGCAAATGTTCAGGTTCAAATTTGTATCTTGTGATTCTACTGTTCTACTCTGATTGGTTAGCTGGCCGGTTCTTTTGTGATTGGTCAACTGTTAATAGATGTCCCGCCCCTTAGCCTATCACGTACAATATGTTGGAGCACGAGCAAAACGAAATGTGGATGTGACGCAGTGATGTCACTGTTATAGAAGTAAACAAATGGAGGCGTTTTAGCCAAGTATTGTGTTTTTTGTGATTTGAGTATTGCACTAATCATCATCAAATTAAGTTAATTGTGCAACCGTAATAATGACAATCATCTGAGTTCAAATTGACCTTTAAATTCCCTTCTGTGCCCATCAAAAATCTACTTTTGCAATCAACACCAGCGCTTAAGATATTGAGCAAGAAAATGTTTTTATGAACCACACAGCTTCTGGTCTTCCAAGACCCGACCGGACAAAAAGACGTGGTGCAGGCACGAAACACACTACCAATAGAGATACATTGCTTTTAAAATCGTTCTGTGTGACACGGAAAAAATGCGAAAATCGTGTTGGTGAACACGAATCAATAGATTAAATTAATTTCGTGACTATAACACCAAATGCCGTGAGACTGGTTGATATAACTCCCCTCTAGTCAGCGGCCCAGCCCTTCGTCTGTGTTTCTGTATGTGGCCCTCTGTGATAAAGGTTTGGACACCCCTGGTATAAATCCTTTTTTTAAAGCCCATAAGAAGGGCCAATGGTGCACAATAGGGATAACATGTTTTCAGAAGTTCATAAGCATCAAGGTGCTTGCGTACCATGCTGCGAATGGATCTGGCCCTTCCTACATCCAGGACATGGTTAAACCGTACACCCCAGCGCGTGCACTACGCTCTGCATCAGCCAAACGACATCGTTTCGCCCTCGCTGCGAGGGGACCCAAGTTCCCATCGGCGAAAACACACGTGGGTTTGCTGTCCTGGCTCCTAAATGGTGGAATGAGCTCCCCATTGACATCAGGACAGCAGATAGCTTGCACATCTTCCGGCGCAGACTGAAAACTCATCTCTTTCGACTCCACTTCGAGCGTTAGAACTATTAACGAAGCACTTATATACTAATAAAGGACTGGCTTACCTAAAGCCAGTTGAGTAGCACTTGAAATGTTTGGCTATGAAACCTGAATGTACTTATTGTAAGTCGCTTTGGATAAAAGCGTCAGCTAAATGCAATGTAATGTAATGTAATGTAACACCTCCGTCAAAAATCGTTGATTCAAGATTTTGTCAAAATGTTGCCATTCCATGCATTTTATTTTATGCACAATTATAAAAATATGCATCAAAACGTTTTTGTTGAGGTGAGTTTCCGTTGGTTAAAAAATTCATGAAATAATGGTAGGATTATTTTGGCAAAAATAATGACAAAAAAATTCAGTAAAACAGGAAATGTTCCCTTGAGCTAGGTGACCTCTTTACAGTCGAACACTGAGTTCTCGCTGGGCAGAGCTCACTGTTAGTATGCAGGGAAATGTTTGCACACACGCTCAGAAAACTCTTCCCTGGATAGAAAATGTTGTGCTGTCGTTTGTGTCTCATTTGAACATTTGACGGCTGGTGGGTATTTCAGTAACCTCAGGTTGCGTTTCTTTCAACATGAAAGCCTTATTTTCCTGAAACCTTACTGAGAGAATGATGATGGGAAGAGCAAAGTAAGAGAAACAGTTACGGGGGCCAGAGAGGAGGAGGGGGAAGAGCGATGAAAAAGCAAAACACGTAATTGCCTCCGAGGCGAGACGAGTTTTCCTCGTGTTATTTGACTCTGCTCATATGAAAAGTTGCTAGGAGCCGCTGAGGGATGCTCTAAATTATGGCAAGAATAAGTTTGGCAAGATAAAAAAAGCTTGGTGATGTTGCGACAAGTCCTTAGTGTAAATTCCTATCTAACTGGAAGAAGGGGGCCGAGACCCTGACAGATTCAGGGCACAGTGTGTGTGTCTGTAAGTGTGTGGTTTCCTTTTATTTGTCCTATGTAAAAGGACATGAAAAAAAAAAAGATTCCTCATCTAGTGGCGTGTCATTCTTTCAAGGGCAAGTGACCTATTTGGCTGGTGCTGGAGCCTTATTTAAAACACACACACATACACACACACACACTCTGGAGAAGATGGAATTTTCTCTCACATTCACAAGAATCCTTCAGTCTGAAGGTAACCTTTCCTTTCCTCCCTTTATCTTCGTCTGCTACTCCTCTCCGTTTCTCTCCGCCTTTCTCTGGCCACACAAAGGGACACCTTGCTAAAAGGTGAGCCTGCAATGAGATGGGAATTTAAATCAGACAAGAGAGGACGTTTTAATAGATCTCCAGAAGGGGGAGGGGGAATAAACACTTTTTCCCTCTCTCGACAGAAAACCCCTCGTAATCAAAACAAAACTGTTAACTGTCGGCGCTACAAAGTAATAACCAGTGACAAATTGAATTGCATACTTTTCATGCAACTTGTGTCATCAAGTGTTTTGTGAGGCGACTCAAACTGCCGGGGAATCGTTTAGGAGGGCAGCGGACGCTCTTCTGCCAGTCAGCAGAAAAGGTGACGGGTCATGAATTCTGTTTTCCACCGGGAAAAAGAGGATGAAAAAACACTTCTGAGGAAATGAATGATAGAACAGCAGCGGGGGTCTTAAAGCCTGACGCGGTCAAAACGCGGTGTGTGTGTGTGTGTGTGTGTGTGTGTGTGTGGTTCTCATGCACAGTGTTTTATCAATGTGTCTGAGATTTTAAATGCCATTTTCTTAATGTCTTTCATTTTTGTAAAGCACTTTGAATTGCCTTGTGTTGAAAGGTGCTATATAAATAAACTTGCCTTCTATATGCGTGTGTGGTGTGTGTGTGTGTGTGTGTGTGTGTGTGTGTGGTGTGTGTGTGTGTGTGTGTGTGTGTGTGTGTGTGTGTGTGTGTGTGTGTGTGTGTGTGTGTGTGTGTGTGTGTGTGTGTGTGTGTCTATGTGTGTGTGTGTCTATGTGTGGGGGTTTGTGTGCCTAACAAAAAGGTCTGCATTTAGGTTTCTGGAAACGAACAACAACAGATTCAAATGTAGTTTAGTTAGTGTGTGTTTGTGTGTGTGATTGTGTACAAACAGTGGCGGTTCTAGAACATTTTACATGGGGGGGCAAGAGGTCATGGTGGCATGGGAGGGTCGACAGTACGTATACTGTATATATAACCTATTTATTGTTAAATCATGCCCTAACTAGGGATGGGTACCGAGCCCCGGGGCTGAATTATTAAAGACCGTGGTACCGTTAAGCTCCGACGTTAGCGGTCTTTTTATCTGTACTGAAGACATGTAATATATGTCGTATGTATTATTGCTACACAAACATTATATTGCAGTTTTAGTGTCGCCAACTCCGTTTCTAATACGCAAAAAGACTGCAAAATGCTTCTATGATTATCTTTAGTATTTTCGATCTCTCTCCCAGCCTGCTTGCGAGGGGGCGGGGCAGTTTACACACACGCAGCTCCTACATGCAACACACACACACACACACGCGGAGGAGATGGCGGAGAGAACGCGCTCCGAGGTGTGGTTAAACTTTACCCGTCTCGATGCTCGTTACCTAAAGTGAAATAACAGTTTAGCATGTAAGGGCGGTAACACGAGCAATGTGTCTAAACATTTATCAAAAGTGCTCCACATCCAGACGGAGGAATGCACCGGGTTCGACTGTCTTTCTAGCAGCTCTGTAGCCCAGTCCACGAGTAACGTTTCCACGTCAGGTGTTATGTATGCTAGCAGCAACACACGAGTTAACTCAATGATACAAACATGGGTTAATGATTAGAGGTAACTGAGTTATTTAGTTTGTTAAAGTTTCAGCTATTCTGTTTACAGTTCTGTCATCACATTATTTAATACGATTTGTTTAAAACGTTGTTGTTTCTTTTGATGTGAAATATTATGTATTTAATTTAAATAAAAAGCAATGTTAGTTTTGTTCACAATGTGTTTAGTTAGTTTACCTTGTTTTTTTCTCCAAAACAACCGATAAGAGTACCGTTAAAAGACCAGACCGATAAGCGGTATCGATAAAAGTAGTAGTACCGTTAAAACCTTAACGATACCCATCCCTAGCCCTAACACAAGTGTTCTTAATGCACAAGAGAAACAAGGTGTTCAGACAAACAAACTCAAATATAGTATAAAACAGCAGAAATACTCATGATACCAAGAATTCTGTTTACGGTGAGTACAGTAAAAGTACTTAGTTATAATGAAGTACACAAATGACATCACCCATCTCTTCAGAGAGCTAAAGTTGACCTGTGCAGCAATACATTTCAATATGTGTCAATACTAAGAGCTGCTAGATTGAGCTGCTGTGATGGAATATGTAAGGAGAATAAAAACATACCATGTGGTCCAGCTGGAGTCTCCTCTGCCTCCTGATCCCTGCCTCGGTCCCTCTTTCTGACACTTCCTCTTTATTCCTCACATACATTTCTTCTTCTTCACTAATGTCTTCATCTCCTCCTGGCTTCCTCCTGCTCTGACCCTCCTGGTCTCTTCATCTCCATCCGGCTTCAACGACTACCGCCCCGTGGCACTAACTTCCACCATCATGAAGTGCTTCGAAAGGCTGACCATGAAGCAGGTCAAATCCACCCTCCCCCCCATCGCTGGACCCGTTTCAGTTTGCCTACCGAGCTAAACGGTCCAGAGGATGCAATCTCCTCCGCTCTCCACCCAGCCCTCACACACCTGGACACTAAGACTGACACTAAGACTAAGACCAAGACTAAGGACCCATATGTCAGAATGCTATTCATAGACTTCAGCTCAGCATTCAACACCATCATCCCCCAGCAGCTTGTACAAAAACTTACAGACCTGGGCCTCAGCCCCCTCTCTCTGCAACTGGTTGCTGGACTTCCTCACAGAGACCACAAGCTGTACGGGTCAACAACAACACCTCAAACACCCTCAGACTGAGTATGGGGGCCCCACAAGGATGTGTACTCAGCCCCCTTCTCTTCACTCTGCTGACCCACGACTGCAAACCCAACTTCAGCTCCAACCACATCGTGAAGTTTGCAGACGACACTACTGTGGTGGGTCTCATCAGCAACAACGATGAGACTAACTACAGGAAGGAAGTGAACCAGCTGGCCCTGTGGTGCCAAACAACAACCTCTTCCTCAACCTGGAGAAAACAAAGGAGATACACTGTAAAAAAAAAACGGTCAAAGTACTGGCAGCAGCGGCTGCCAAACAAAACCATAAAATTAAAGTACAAATACTTTAACTGAAATAAAGTGCAAAAGCAATTAGTATACAGAAATTGTCCTTAAGGATTTTAGAGGAAACTTTCCTCTCTTTTCAAAATCCATTGTCTTAAAATGTTACATTAAAATACCCTAAATAAAGTTCTGATGAGAAACAGTTTTTTACATTTTGTTTTTATTAGATTTGTATGATCACACACTAAAATAAATACAGATCCTAAAGTTCTACAGCTAGAATACTGTTATTTTACAGCTTTTTTCTAACATTTTCCAATCAAACAGGTTCAACAAAATGACATCACAAAATGTTCTGTAGGAAACAATTACTCTGAAAACTTAAAATATAAAAATATTTGTAGAATGATAGTACAACTAATGAATACAGCATTTCATATTTAAACATCATACTTATAAACAGTAGAAACAAAAAGTAAGTTGAATTTTTTAAGAGTACTTTGAAACATTCTCAACTGAAAATAACTGAAATTGCAAAATGGCGACATATGTTCACATCAGAGGTTGCGTTAACCGAATATTTTCCGTTTATGGCGGATTTTTTTTAACAATGACGGACAAATCTGAAAGCAGTCCGTCATTTTGACAGATTAGAACAAACTCGGAACAGCGCCAAAGTTTCCCCGCAGCGAGGCTCCGGTGTTATGCCGTGTTATGCATGCCCTCCAAAAAGGAAATTATACCGTTATAGGCCGACGGGTAATTCTGGATTTTGACGGAAGTTTTAAGATCCTGTCCGTCAATATGACGGGCAGCGAAAAAGTCTAGCGCAACCTTTGGTTCACATTGTCAATTTGAAGGAGCAGTGTGCAGGATTTAGTACGTCTAACATTGGGGATGTAGGTTCCAACCAATGGATAACTTGTTCACTCACCCTCCTATCCCAAGTTTGTAGGATAATGTATATTGGCTGTAAAAAACTTGAGGCCCAATCATGTTTCCTCTGTCCATTCTGTGCTACTGTAGACGTGGCAGTGCAACCTAGAGGACAAACAGATCAGAATCAGAAACAGGTTTATTGCCAGGTAGGTTCACACGTACGAGGAATTTGACTAGATGTCGTACATACAAATCAAAAATAAAAAAAGTACACAGATAGCGAACTATATTAAGAACACTGTAATAAAAATATAATAAGATAGAAATAAAATAAAGCAGTAATTTACATCGAAATAGAATGCAATAAATTATAGAATATAAAATATGTGCAGTAAGCAATATTTAAACATTGCATTATTTATAGGGCCGGGACTCGATTAAAAAAATTAATCTAATTAATTAGAGGCTTTGTAATTAATTAATCGAAATTAATCGCATTTTTAATCACATATAAATATTTGACCTGAGAACAGTGAGAAGCAATTTTTTTCACATGGATTTTAGTATACCATTAGGCGCATTCACACCGCAGTACTTTTCCCACAAAAGTTCATGAGAACTTAGTACATGAGAACTCTTTGAACCTGGGGGAGGATTAGTCAAATTAAGCCGCTGACGTCACTTCTTCTTCTTCTGCTTTGGGTTTACTGGCAGGCCGCAAACCACTTCACGGCGTTATACTGCCGCCCAAAGTCCCCGGCCGGAAGTCCCCGGAGTTGGGGACTGGCTTCAGTAGAAGCTGCTGGAGTCCCAGCAGCTTCTACTGAAGCCTTCCGAGTAAATCGCCAGAACGCCGACACCTCCTCATCTCCACCGCTCCCATGTTTTATTTTGTGTTGCCATAAGTTAGTCTCTCTGCGTTTCTGCGCTGGGCTAATGCTAATAATGCTTAATGCGAGGATAATAAAATGGCGGCTTCACAAAACTTTTTGGGAGTTTTACGGGGCGTGGTTTGCAATCCGCCCAGCCAATCAGAAATATAGCTCTTTTCTCACAAGAGAGCCGTACGAAAGTCCCTGCTCTCTAGCAGCTCTCTGCTCTCTAGCAGGGACTTTCGTCGGGGGTTAAAAAGGTTCTCATGAACTAATTTTTAGTACCGGCTCTTTTTGGTGTGAACGCGATTTAAAAGAGGCTAACGTCCACGCTAGCTGCTATATGTTTTGCATTGAGGTGATACTTGAGGCTTGATGTGCTGCGGTGATATGCGAATTCCTTTTTGCATAATTTGCACACAACCGTGCTCTTATCAACGCTTCCATCCGTCCGTTTTTTAAAACAACATTTCCCACTGTTGTTCACTGTGGTTTGTTGTTGTCTGAAGTCATGAACGTTAGTTGGTGCTCCAGTATAATCGGTACGCCTGAAACTCATCCAGTGAGAAACGTTCCGCGGTGCAAAAATAAGTGCGATTAAAATGCGTTAATTTTTTTAACGCGTTAATTGTTGTGTAATTAATTAATCTTAATTAACGCGTTAAAGTCCCAGCCCTAATTATTTACCATCCTGTGATCTCCATTATGTAATGCATAGAGTCTGCGTTGTGGCTGAGGTAAAGTGTCAGTAGGGGGGGGGCGGGCCTTGTTGAGGTGGCGAGAGGTTTTGGTCCTGATGGCGAGAGGTTCTGGTCCTGATGGAGAGAGGTTCTGGTCCTGATGGAGAGAGGTTTTGGTCCTGATGGCGAGAGGTTTTGGTCCTGATGGAGAGAGGTTCTGGTCCTGATGGAGAGAGGTTCTGGTCCTGATGGAGAGAGGTTTTGGTCCTGATGGCGAGAGGTTTTGGTCCTGATGGAGAGAGGTTTTGGTCCTGATGACGAGAGGTTCTTGTCCTGATGGAGAGAGGTTCTGGTCCTGATGGAGAGAGGTTCTGGTCCTGATGGAGAGGTTTTGGTACTGATGGCGAGAGGTTTGGTCCTGATGGAGAGAGGTTCTAGTCCTGCTGGAAAGAGGTTCTGGTCCTGATGGAGAGAGGTTCTGGTCCTGATGGAGAGGTTCTGGTCCTGATAGAGAGAGGTTCTGGTCATGATGGAGAGAGGTTCTGGTCCTGATGGAGAGAGGTTCTGGTCCTGATGGAGAGGTTTTGGTACTGATGGCGAGAGGTTTTGGTCCTGATGGAGAGAGGTTCTGGTCCTGATGGAGAGAGGTTCTGGTCCTGATGGAGAGAGGTTTTGGTCCTGATGGAGAGAGGTTCTGGTCATGATGGAGAGAGGTTCTGGTCATGATGGAGCGCAGCCTCCAGCCAGAGGGTTGTGTTGAAGGCAGAGCTGAAGTCCACAAACAGGATCCTGGCGTAGATTCCTGCTGTGTCCAGATGCTGGAGGAGGAAGTGAAGTGATAACTATTAGTAAACCATAATGATGGATGTTATTATCAGCAGCTGCCAATAGATCCCCTAAATCTTGTATGATGGACCTTTGACACACACACACACACACACACACAGACAGAACATTGTTCAACTTCTGACGCCGGAGACGGACCGCTATGCTACCCACAATTCAGTTCGGCGAAAAGCGAGGCAACGTGACCTCACCCCATTCAAAGTGAATGGGCAGACGCGTTGGAAACCGTTTTTGAAGCTGTAGTGTGGACGGCCCATGAGAGGGACACAGGCTGGCATCAGCAGCTTTCCACACAAAGCCATCACATCTTCTCTTCCATAGTCCTCACTATCCACTGGTGCTCTGTCAAAAGAGTGAACATCACAGCTGTCATGTTAACCCTTTGTTACACAACATACAACCAATATGTGTCAAAAGTGACTCGAATTAGTTTTAATTGTAAATATCTTTGCAATAAATTAATTTAACCATTAAGGATTCCAGGTATTCCTCAATTAAACTGTTTTGGATCAACACCAATTCTAAATTTGTATTTTTCCCTTTCTTACTTTTTGAATAAAAATCATGTTTGTATCACTACACTTCTAAGGCACAACATGGGTCAACCATTACCCGTATTCTTTTGCCATGTTATTTCATGCATGGCTGAGTGTTTTTTTACTATACATTTTCAAAAATAATTAATTTAGCTCTGATTTGGACCAAGCATGTATGATGTAGCAATACAAAAAGTATTTTAGTTCACACAGTGTGACATTGGCTAGTCATGTTAGCTTGTAATATATAGAGCAGAGCTAACTAGCAAGTTTATGCTATGCTAGCTGTTGGCTACTGAACATTAACAAACTAGATTCCGCTGTAAGAAAGCTGTAAAACTTTACATTAAACTTGGCGACAACACTGTAACACCCCGCTGCATGTTTATGTGTAATTCTCCCGTGTTGGAGACGAGAGGGGGGGGGGGGGGGGGGGCAGCACTGCAATAAACTGTAATCTAACGTTAGCAGTTTACAGCTAGGTTTCCCGGGCGCAACATCTCAGGGCTTCTTAACATTTAACAAACTATTAATGATGCATACCAACTTAACGGGAAGAAACTCAGCTAACTAGAAGAAGAAACGTAACCTTAAATAAAAAATAAAACATTCACAAACTAAGGATTATCTAAATACATATTTAACTCCATTACAGTTGCAGGACTCACCAGATCTCAAGTCTTCTGTTCTTTGTGACGTCCCGATGCTCATATTTAACGTGTAGATGTAAAACGATCCCGATATTAATCCATAAACTCCTGCAGCAGACACACAGACAGCTGTAGCTCGCAGGAGGAGACCCGCTCAAACTGACGTGGATGTTTCAAATGTGAACGACAGGCGCGGACAGTTCTCATTGGCAGGTTTCTTCGATTACGTTTATATTAACCAATCAGGAGTGTTGTGGACTCATTCCAAACATGCCTGACTTGTCTGCCGTGTTATGGCTGAATTCTATTTCAAGTGCCGTAGCTCTGGCAGAATCCGAAAATCATACATTATACTGTAAAACTAAGGCTTATTACTGTATATTGACCAATGGAAGAAAAAAAAAAGGATAACTGTAACTTATTGTTGAGTAAATAACAGTGTGTTTTAAACCTTGGTCCTCCCTGCAGAGATTTCTCCACTCTCTATGATTTTTTATTTTTTTTTAAATGATATTGTCAACTGTAGATGTTTACAATATAGTAAATTAGGAATTTAATGAGAACATATTTATTTACTTTTGTTTCAACGTTGAATATTTTGTGTTTGTGGTGGATTCAATCGAATATTGAGAAAATGATTTATGTCAAAAAAATGTACTTACATTTTTCGTCTTTTTTATTTGACGCTTTTTTTTACAGTTTTATGTTTACCTTAAAATTACAAAGAAATATCTTAAAGTCTTATAATAGTAATACACTTTTATATTACAAGTCACATATTTAATTACAGATAATACTTTTTATTTTACGTACATCTGCATGTATTTTCTGATAGTGCAAAAATACTGTAAATATTATATAGTAAATGTAATGTAAAAAAAAAGGAAATAAACGTTATTTGTTGTTATTGTCAAAATACTTAAAATAATGTTTTGGGTTGTTAATTTATAGTTAATATCTGTCATTTTACAGGATTTTGCAAGTTATTTAAAAAAAACATGATAATAATTACTATAAAAATGTACAGTTATTTCCTGTAAAATTACGATCTTTTTTTACAGTGTAGTTGTTGACTTCAGGAGAACCCACCGTCGACCCCCTCTCCCCTTGACCATCAACGGTGCTGCTGTGACGCAGGTGACCAGCACCAAATTCCTTGGGGTGACCATCACTGATGACCTCACCTGGAAAATCAACACCTGCACCGCACTAGCGAGGAAAGGCCAGCAGCACCTGTACTTCATCCGGAAGCTCAAGCGAGCCGGAGCATCACCCCCCATCGTGCTTTCCTTTTATCGAGGCGCCACCGAGAGCATCCTCAGCAGCTGTATCACGCTGTGGAAGCTGCACCGCCGCCGACCGCAAGAGTCTGCAGCGCATAGTGAACTCTGCCCAGAGGATCATCGGTGCCTCGCTCCCCTCACTACAGGACATATACAATACCCGCCTCACCCGCAAAGCACTCAGCATTGTGGGTGACTACACCCACCCCTCCAACAGCCTCTTCAGCCTCCTGCCTTCAGGAAGAAGGTTCCGCAGCCTCAGCTCGGGCACCGTCAGGCCGGGGAACAGCTTCCTCCACCAGGCGGTCAGGATGCTGAACTCTCTCCCCTCTATGTCATCTCTCCCCTGAACTCTCCACCCTGCCTCCAACCTTTCTCGCCTGCCCCAAATGGTCCTGGACTCTAACCCCCCCCAACACACACACACATACCATGTATACATCACTTCAGGGGACATTACATTGACTTACATGCATTTCCTGGAGACTTATCCTAACCTTAACCATAACCAACACATGCCTAACCCTAATCCTAATACACCCCTTGACAATAAAGCTGACTTTGACTTTTGACTTTGAATGAGTAAAGACGGTCTTCCTGGTTGAACTCGCGCTGAGCTTCATTTGTCTCAGATCACTTCCACATGTTCTCCATCAGCTTCGTACGGCACCTTGGACATAACACAAGAAGAACATCCTGTTTTTGTTTTTGAAAGACAAACCTTTATTAATGATCCAAACATTTACTTTGATCACACATCCCATCAGTAAAGTCTGTTCAATGATTTCATGACCAGTCTCACTTTCTCCACACCATGCATGCGTTTCATCTCAGCTATTTCAAACAGAATCCGACATGATTTCCTTATTGATTATATCATGATGAGTTATGTTCTATAAAACATCAGAGTACCCACTTTCTATTTGGATAACAACAACAACAATTAGTCTGCAAAACAATAACATGTTATTTCCCGAGCAAAGACTCTCAGCTATTTACAGCAGAATAATAAATGATGTACTTATTGATTATGATCATGACAGTAAGTAATATCATTTTAATTAAACATGTTATAATGAAATAAGTGTTATAACCATCTGGGATCTGATGTGTAGTTAATTTGGGCAACAATAACATTTAATATGTCAAAAATAATACATGTGATTATAAATGTCTCTATAGAGAGACACTGGTGGTGATATAATACAATTAAAGTGTGTTTCGAATGCACACGAATCATGATTTAACTGGTGTACTTCAGTACACTTAAAGTTTACATAAAGTCGTGCAAATTTAGCAAGCAATTTACACTTCAAGTATACTCCAGTACTTGAATGCGACAAAAATAGTACATTTATCCTAAAAGTGTACTTAGTACATTCTTTAAAAAGTATAGTTTTAGAAAGTGGCCAGAATAAAATGTGTACAATAAAATAAGCTGTGCTGCTTTCTCTCTGAAGACTCGTGCATTACAAGAAAAACAACAACATGTGTCATATCATGGCTTTAATGACACATATGCGCACTAAATGACTGCTATCGTGTCAGTAGCGGGACCTTAGCATATATATATACAATATATACAAATACACAATATTGGACACAGACTATAAAGGGCACAAAGTTCCATTCACTAATGAAAGTCTAACACATGTTTGTTTCCACTGTTTTATTGTGGGCCTGTCGCGGTTCATCTTGTTTTTGGCGTGAGAATAGTTTGGCCGCGTGAGAGCGTGAGATTGAGAGTGAAAGCGTGTGTCACACGCCATATGCGTGAGAGTTGGCAACCCTGACTTGAGTCCGAATGCTTCTCGTTTTGCACCGTCCCGTTCAAATGAAATCGCCGGCAATCATATTTCGAAGCTCGCGCCAGGGCCGGGGGAGGGGTTAAAAGACTTGCGTCTTGTGCTGCATTCACTTGCACTCGGACATTACAGATTTTCTCTCATAAATGTTGATGAGCCACAACTTTTCTTCCACCCCATGCCACCCCGGTAGATCCGCCCCCGTCAGTGGCAGTTCTAGAACATTTGACATGTTGGCATTTTCTTCAAAGAAAGAAAATACATCACTATTATTAGAAGAAGGGACATAATCCCAGGAAGGCTGCTTATGGTGGATTGTTTTTATAAAAATGAAAAATATCGACTTATTAATATTTATACTGCCCCTGAGGCAAAAAATAAGTTACAATTATTCAGAAAACTTAGAGAGCTATTAACAGTGGGTTATACAATTATATTAGGTGGTGATTTTAATACAGTAACAGAAGCGATAAGTGTAGTACAGCTGTTTTTAAACTGAGGGCGGAAGGAAAGCTGTTGAAAGAAATCTGTAGCGATGCAGGCCTAATCGATGTCTGTCGCTCACTGAATCCCGCTGGAATGGATTTCACGAGATATGACAAAACAACTAAAACCCGTATAGACAGGATTTATGTATCGAATCACTTCTCTGTAACCAACTATAAAACAATCTTCAATAACTTTTCGGATCATCTTTTGGTCCAAACGTCATTATCCTCCGGAGCCAACACACTCTCACTCCATAATCGTCCAGGAGCGACGCTTGGTCAGGGTCCCGTGGTGTAAAGTTGTGACGCTCCTGGCTCCTTCAGCTTCATAGAGGGACGCAAATAGCTTTCAACTGATTGCAATGTATTCCCATCTGCGGCGGGATTTGACGCTCATGGAAGCACGGCATTCGTTTGTGTCGGCTGCCCTTAAAAAGGCAATGTGAGCGTCCATTCTCATTGGATAACGGAGAATTGTACACCCGGAAGTAAGTATTCCCCTTACTGTCGATTGATTTTACAGTGATATCTGCTCTACTCATCGACTAAAAAACACCAGATTATCCTTGTTAATTACACAACATTGATTGGTTTAAATTGTGTACAATGCTTTTGTATTTTTCCTCTTCGATTGAATGTAATGGTGATTTTGGTGATTAGGCCCCGTTGTGCAGGCGCATCATTCGGGAGGGGAGAACCGATCCGATGAAATCCCCTGGGGTCTAGACCCTGGTGGTGGTGAATGGATAGTTGGGTTCGGTCTGAAGGGGAGGGGCTTAGCTTGACCCTGGATTCAGAGGGACAGGAGGTGAAAGGGGGGGGGTTGCGTCGAGTCACCTGATTCACACTTATTGTCAAGTTTCCTCTGATTTTGGTGCAGCTTCCCCACTTGAAAGGGACCCGAGGCATCTACTGGACTTTGATTAACAGGATTCCACTCCAATGAGACAGTTTTTCATTTTTAGACTCTTTATTTATCAGTTCACTTAAGTCTCTTTGCTGACTGGGTCATTTTATTCAGGTGGAAAACCTTTGAAACACAAGAAAGATGCTTTTTAGAACTTTGTAAATTATCAAAAATAAATCAAGCATAGCATGTAACCAATACATTCGTTTGGCAACTGCTGCCTTAATTTTGAATATGTCACACACTGGTTCAGCAGACTTAGCACAGAAATCTTAATTTTAAACATAAAAACGTTTCTTTTAAAATCTCAGCAGATTTAATTATCTGGATTTCACTTTCAATGCTTCTAAAAAAATCAAATGAATTATTTTTAATAAGAAAGATTATTTTCTAACAAAACACGTGACACACACGCAAACAATCTCACAGAACATAAACATTAGCGGCTCTGCGGAGCTCTCACGCAGCATTATTGCTCTGATCTTACCGGCTGCCGGTCCTGACTTTGTAGAAATGCCTCCCGTCTACACGCTTCAGTCTACCAGGCTACGCACACAGCAACTATTTAAATCCTTCTCCAGGATTGCAGCACTGGGCTCTGTGATTAGGGTGATTGCACCCAGCTTGCCAGAGGAGGCAGGACCGCGATCATTCACACCTGTTGTCTATCCCTATTAATTGCTGATTTGTATTTAAATGAAACAAATGTGTAGCTCTAATGATTTAACTTCTGATTAAAATTAGCCTATTTTGTTATTGGTATGTGTCCATATCTATTATTTTTCGACTACTTGTCATCTGTTTTTTATGTTATATTTATTAAAGCCTTAGGCTCTGTTTGACTTTACACTTATTGAGAGGAGAGAGAGTATAACATGGAAATAGTAAATTAACGAGTAAAAACGGTCTTCCTGGTTGAACTCGCGCTGAGCTTCATTTGTCTCAGATCACTTCCACATGTTCTCCATCAGCTTCGTACGGCACCTTGGACATAACACAAGAAGAACATCCTGTTTTTGTTTTTGAAAGACAAACCTTTATTAATGATCCAAACATTTACTTTGATCACACATCCCATCAGTAAAGTCTGTTCAATGATTTCATGACCAGTCTCACTTTCTCCACACCATGCATGTGTTTCATCTCAGATATTTCAAACAGAATCAGACATGATTTCATTATTGATTATATCATGATAAGTTATGTTCTATAAAACATCAGAGTGCCCACTTTCTATTTGGATAACAACAACAACAACAACAACAATTAGTCTGCAAAACATTAACATGTTATTTCCCGAGCAAAGACTCTCAGCTATTTACAGCAGAATAATAAATGATGTACTTATTGATTATGATCATGACAGTAAGTAATATCATTTTAATTAAACATGTTATGATGAAATAAGTGTGATAACCATCTGGGAACTCAAGTGTTAGTTAATTTGGGCAACAATAACATTTAATCTGTCAAAAGAATACATGTGATTATAAATGTCTCTATTGTTTTAGAGCCAGAATAAAATGTGTAGAATAAAAGAAGCTGTGCTGCTTTCTCTCTGAAGACTCGTGCACTACAAGAGAAACAACAACATGAATCAAAAGAAATATCCAACACATATTTAGAGCAAGGTTTACATATCAGTTCAGGTGAACAAGGATCCTCCTGAGCAGTGACAGCCTCCATGGCTACACAGACACAGGAAGGAGCCGGAAGAAAGACCAACATCTACAGAACAACTCATGAGGAGATGTTGAAGCCCCGCCCATCATGTTTGATTGACAGCTGATCTCTGCAGTGAAGATATGGACAATCAGCTCTGATGGACACACGGTGAGTTTAAGAAGTAGAAGAGTTCCTCCAACGACTTCAGGCTATTTGAGTTTACAAAACTCAGCTGTGTCTCCAGAAGTCTGATAAAGACAAACTCCAGCATGTAGCGGCTGAGTGAACGTGGTCTGGACTCTGTGGAGGAGAGTCATGGTTTCAGAGACGCTGTAGAAGGACAGAACACCTGCTCTGTGATCCAGGTACACTCCTACTCTGGAGGACGGAGGACCTGAGACGGGAGTGTGGATACTGTTGTAACGAAATCTATAACTGTTTTGGAAACAAACTAAGGACCAAGATTTGTCATTGTATCCAAATAAACTTTCACTCACTGCTCTGCTGATATTCTTGTATGCGACTGCTACAAAAACTGCTTCCCCTCTCCACTCCACCTCCCAGTAACAACGTCCAGTCAGACTCTCTCTACTCAGGACCTGAGAACATGCAGTGAATCTGTCTGGGTGACTGGAATAAGACTGTTCTTGTTTCATGTATGTTGCTTTTCTGCTCCCCTCAGATAATAACAGCAGTGTGAATGCTGTGTTTGGATCCAGAGTGATCTCCTGTGAATATGTTAAGAACCCAGCTCTGGTGGTGGGTTCTGCTGCTGACAGTAAAACATCCACTTCAGTCGATGAGACGTGTGTCCATTCCTCTCTCAGGACGTCCTGTAGTTTGTCTCTGACTGCTGACAGGGCCGCCGTCACGTCCTCAAAGTAGCTCAGAGGACGGATGTTGATGCTGGAGGAGTGTGTAGCTTCACTTGAGGGCTGGCAGTGAGGGGTAGCTGAGCAGGAACTGGTTGTGATCCTCTGTGTGAGACAGCAGCTTCAGCTCAGCGTCTCTCCTCTTCAGCTCAGAGATCTCCTGCTCCAGCTTCTCCTGGAGCTCTCTGACTCGACTCACTTCTCTCTTCTGCTGGGATCTGACCTGCTGCTTCACATCAGAGCTTCTCTTCTCCATGAGACGGATCAGCTCAGTGAACGTCTTCTCACTGTCCTCCACTGCTTTATCAGCAGAGCCGTTGACGGCCTCCACCTCCTGCTGAAGCAGCTTCACCTCCTTCTCTCCGTCCTGGATTCTCTGCTGGATGTTGAGTCGACTCCCCTCCAGCTCTCTCTGCCTCTCAGTCCTCTCTGCAGCAGCTGACACTGTGTCGTGGCCTTTGTGTTCGTCCACAGAGCAGAGATAACAGATACTCTGCTGATCAGTGCGGCAGAACAGCTTCATCACCTCGTCGTGACGAGAGCAGATGTTCTCCTGGAGCTTCTTGGAGGGCTCCACCAGCTTGTGTTTTTTAAAGACAGGCAATTCATAATGAGGCTGGAGGTGTTGGTCACAGTAAGAGGCCACACACTGCAGACAGGACTTACAGGCTCTCAGTTTCCTCCCAGTGCAGAAATCACAGGCCACATCTTCAGCTCCAGCATAGCAGAGATCAGCAGGAGCAGCTGGGAGTCCAGTCTTCTTCAGCTCCTCCACTAAAGCTGCTAACATGGTGTTTTTCAGCAGCACAGGCCTTGGTGTGAAGCTCTGCCTGCACTGAGGGCAGCTGTGGGTCTTCTTCTCATCCTCTCCGTCCCAGAAGCCTTTAATACACTTCATGCAGTAGCTGTGTCCACAGATAGTCGTCACCGGATCCTTCAGTAGATCCAGACAGATGGAACAAGAGAAGGTTTCCCGGTCCAGCTGAACTCCTTTCTGCGCCATTTCACCTCTCAGTAGCAGCGAGTGTGTGAGTTTCACTTCCTGAGAACTGAAACTATGTGTGTGGGCGGTGAATGTGGCCTATCAGCTCTTGTACTTTACCCACATGTTGGTTACTCCCCTCCTCCTCAGTGTGGATCTGAAGGGGAGGAACCAGGAAATACAGAGTGGGGCTGGCTGTGTCTGAGAGCAGGAAGAAGAGGGAGGGCTTATCAAACTCTGACTCATTCCAGGAGGAGGAGCAGCGCTCAGACTCTGACCTGTGTTTATTTACACAGAGCCTCGGTTACAACCTGCTCTTCATTTGAAAAGAGCTTTTAGTTGTAAAATAAGTGGGTAAACTTACAAAATCTGAAGGAGGTTACATACTTGTTTCCTCCACTGTAAATGTATCGCCTCAATGTCCTGAAATAGCTTATTGATTTAATAGTTGAATGTAAAGTAAGTCGTTTTTTACTGTGAGTACTAATAGTAGTAGTAGTTTTGATTGTGTGTGTGTGGGGGGGGGCTTTTATATAGAAAAAACTGCTTATTCTGTGTATTCACACTAAATATGAAACTGAAAACTACATACTTCCTCTTTAATTGACACCAAAATGATGATTTGTGGTTGAAACCTTCTTTTAAATCTTTTATTTTTACCCTCCAACAGATGTGACTCCATGGAGAAGACGAAACCTCAGATTCGTTAGAGTCCATCGAGGTGAGGAAACTGCTGTGGGGAAACTATGGAAACTACAGTTTTCTATACAGCGGAGTCCACCCCCACTCATAATACCTTTCCCCGCCTCTGCATGCCGAACAGCTGAATGCGGCGATTACCATGTTGTTCAGCAAAACGCCTCACAAACGTATTAAGATCCAAAGCTTTAGTGCGTTTTGATTCAATGCTGAGTACAGCCACACTTGACAGTCTCTTCTCTGTCATTGTAGACCGCAAATACCTCATTCCTTCCATCTACTTGGGCAGGGTTGCCAACTTTGGGTACCTGGCTGGAGTGAGATTTTGATATCATGGCTTTAATTACACATATGCGCACTAAATGACTGCTATCGTGTCAGTAGCGGGACCTTAGCATATGATATATATACAATATATACAAATACACAATATTGGACACAGACTATAAAGGGCACACAGTTTAATTCACTAATAAAAGTCAATCACATGTTTGTTTCCACTGTTTTATTGTGTGCCTGTCGCGATAAGCAATTCATTGACTTATCGTACGATAAATAAAAATGAACTCGATAACTTTTCTGACCTCGATACATTTCCATTTACATGAGGATGTGACTAGCAGTTTGAAAGGATGTACTTGAATTATTATTATATCATTATGTCAGTGGTCTAAAATGGTCAAACAACGGTGCCGACAATATTATCGTTTATCGCAATAATTTCCCAGAAAATGTATCCGACAAAATTAATTATCGTGAGAGGCTATACATGAAACACACACACAAACAAATCTACAGACTTACTCCAAACTGCCAAATATATTAATTAACGCACTCTCACTCTCATATACTCTTTGACTCTATGTTGGCCTAGTAGAACAATAAGCAGTAGACTTTTACTTTTTATCATTTCTACTGGATCTCAGATCTGCGCATGCGCAATACGGGTCGGGGATTGACCAACCGGCTCCCACTGCTCTGCTGTCTGTTAACGTTGTTAAGAGTGGTGGGGGCGGATCGACAGCTTGAGCAGCTGTCAACTCAACATTGTAAATAACCAACCAAAAACGATCGCCGGTCAGGGGCGGATCTAGACAAATATTCATGGGTGGCAGGAGATTTTGAGGGGTGGCATCCCTTGGCAGAAGTATATGCTGATTTAATCGCAGTCATATCAATCAATGTTAACTTGGAAAGCCACAATATTAATATTTAACTCAATAACAATAGGTGACATTATTGTGGCACATCAGTAAAGCCTTAATTAGAAATATATAAGTTGGCAGACATAATTTAATGAATTTTAACTGAACAATAACAGAATGAGTTTGTTTCACTCTTAGACCAGCAGGGGCACCAAATCTATGCAGACTGCTGCAATAAGTACATTCATTAACTGTCTCATCGATGTTTGTCTGAATGAATATGATACTATTAACAATCATATTATTCCTATCAGCTGTCAATCACTGTTATGATTCACATATTGATTTATTATTGAATAAACCATATCTTTTTGGAGGAGTTAATGATGAATGCTCCTCAAGATGCTTGCTCACCCTCCTTCAAATTTGAAAGACAAGTAATTATATCATGTATCAAAATTCAAAAGATTCAAAGGAACAGTTCAGCGCCCCACGACTTCACTACAAACAGTTACAACCTGGACTTTACATCAGAAAGAACAGACATTAAAGAAGTGACAACTGCATCAATTAGGGTTAAAAAAATGTGTATTCAGATAAAACATATACATTGCTGCAGTTATTATCCAGTGGAAAGTCCTTACCTGCTGGCCTAGTTAAATCAAAGTGGTTACTTTTTTTTGGCTGGGCAGTGAAGTTTTACACACAGTCTTATTCGACTTTCTCAGGACTTGAAACAGTTTTTGGGGGCAGAACCCCACAAAGAAAAAAATATATACACACATACAAGGTCATCAACTTAACTGTTGTTTATGCTCATCGAGTCATCCGTGAGCAGAGCATCAAGTTGGCATGCCTATTACAGCTGAATGCGGCGATTATCATCTTGTTCAGCAAAACGCCTCACAAACTTATTAAGATCCAAAGCTTTAGTGCGTTTTGATTCAATGCTGAGTACAGCCAAACTTGACAGTCTCTTCTCTGTCATTGTAGACCGCAAATACCTCATTCCTTCCGTCTACTTGAGTCCGAATGCTTCTCGTTTTGCGCCGTCCCCCGTTCACATGAAATTGCCTCCAATCATATTTCCAAGCTCGCGCCATGGCCGGGGGAGGGGTTACATGACTCGCGTCTTGTGCTGCATTCACTTGCACTCGGACATTAGAGATTTTCTCTCATAAATGTTGATGAGCCACAACTTTTATTTCAAAACAAAGATGCCAACTGGGGTGGCAAGGCTATTTTTTAGGGTGGCAGTTGCCACCCCATGCCACCCCGGTAGATCCGCCCCTGTGTACAAATGTCTATTTTTATTTCCTGGAGCCCGATAATACTTTTTCAGACTATTCGTTTTGTCCAACCAATGGCGAAAACTTAAAGACATGAAACAACAAAATACAACTTAGTAATCAAAAATATCGGAGCAAAACATTTCAATCAGGAGAGACTTCATTTTGTTTAAAGAACATTTATTGACATGTCATGATAAATGTTAAGTCTTGGCGATTAGACCCCGATCCTGAAATCGTATATCTAAAGGGGGAAATGCAGCCGTGAGCATAGGGAACCCCCCGGGGTCTAGACACTGGTGATGATGCTGAAGATCTGGATTTGATGAGGAGATGGGATGAAGAGGAGGTGTGATGAGGTCTTTGGTCTCCTGGTACTGGATGTGATGAAAGGAGGTGGATGGGGAGGAGGCGGGTGGCAGCATGGAAACCTGAAATCACAGCTGACTGCAGGAGAGAGGAGAACCATTTTAAAGTGTGGCTGCAGCACGATGATTGGCTGCTGGAGAATGAGATGAATGTAATGTTGAACGCCCGTGATGATTATATGCAGCTGCGGAGTGAATGTATACCCAGTCTTCCTGAAAGAACTTGCGCTGAGCTTCATAAAGTCATCTTAGCTTGATTAACAACTTTAACTGCTTTCAAAATTCTTGTTGATTCATGTTTTTACACAACTAATTAAATAATACATTACTTATCTCAGCACTGTCATGCTATGTTTAAAGGTATATTTGTAGCTTGGAGGCTCACATTTCTCTGACCTAATGATCCTGAAGCAGCTGGAGTAACAGTCTCCCCTCCATCGTGCTATAATGAAACCACACCAGCATGTGGAACAATCTACTTGCATTTACAGACCTAATTCACCTTTAATTATATCTTAGCACAACATAATTAGACTAAAGAATTAGTCAAGACACAAACAGAGAAACGCTGAAATGCTGAGAGTTTGCTTCAGGCTGTTAAATGTACCAGATGGCCGGGGTTTTACTGACTGTTCACCGAGTGCCAGACAAGGAAATTGCACAAAGCTCATTTGAATTGCAAATACGCCAGTGTGAAGTCGACACTTGCTGACACTCGTCATATTGTTTCATTCTGTAATGAGGAGGACGAAAAGAGAGTATTTTTGTTACTAATTTTCACATTTCTGTTCAACACATATGTGCAAAATACAAATGTATAACAAATTATACAAGTTCAGATATTTTCCTCATTAGGTTGAGTCTAAAGTGAATAGCAAAGGTCAGCATTTTTTTTTTAATATGGTAGCTACAACTCCATTTATTCAAGGGGTAAAGAAACGGTGGACAATGTCTCCCTCGTGTGTTTTAAGGAAGGAACAGCAGTTAAAGACCCCACACACACACACACCACACACACACACACACACACACACACACACACACACACACACACACACACACACCACACACACACACACACACACACACACACACACACACACACACACCACACACACACACACACACACCACACACACACACACACACACACACACACAACACACACACACACACACACACACACACACACACACACACACACCACACACACACACACACACACACACACACACACACACACACACACACACCACACACACACACACACACACACACACACACACACACACACACACACACACACACTTCAGCCTCGAGGCCAAACTTTGAGCACGCAGCATCTTTCCGAGGATTTGGGGCAAACTGTATCAGGTTGATGTAATTACATTAACTCCGTCACTGTGTCCGCGAGGCAACAAACAGCTAATGTTTCTCTAAACGCCAATTTCCTGAGACAAGTTTGCATGCTGCCAAGTCCTTCGCGCTGTGCAACTAGAAATCAATTACAGAGTTTGAAGGCATAGTACACATATGAGACTATAAATCATCATTTTGGACCGGAAATCCTTTCTCAAGAGGAAAGTCATTTTGTAAAGTATCCCCGAGTAGCGAGCGCTCATTTAAAGGGGCTATTCTGCTTTTTGGAGTTTCCCTCTCCTGTAGTGTATTATATAAGTTTGTGTGCACTGCATGTAAATGGTCTGCAAAGGCTCACATCCCAGAGTTCCCTCCAGAGGGAGTTTCTCTCTGGACCAATAGACCACACTTTATTTCTGATGGATATTAACCAAAACTTAAAGATCCTGTGACAGCATCCCAACAACTGTTGTGCAATGAAATATTGGGCTACTAGTCATCTCGAACCGTCAGTTTAAAAAAGAAAAAGCAATACCGTTCCGTTAAATATCAATAATTTCGAACATCGCAGGGAAATTCCTTCGACTCATTTTGAAGTTTTGGGGGAAGCCGGAAGTGACGTCAATGCGGGAACGCTTCACTGTGCGGCGAGAGAGCCAAACACGGACAAAGTGTGTTGTCATGCGTAGAAATGGTGAATTACTGAGTTTAGGCACGTTAATAACGTTTTAATGAAGTTGACTACAGTATATTCATATTTGTCAGTGCTTTCATGTCAATTCGGCGAACATAAACATAAATGATCGTGGTGAAGATGATGATTACATTAGGATTAAAAATCGGTAGTGAGAGCTGCTGAATTTCCTCCCGTCGGATGTGATAAAAAAACAAATCGATTATTTTTGTAGTTGTAAACTCAAGTGGATGAAACTACATGTATTAGTGCTTTCGTGTCAATTCGGCGAACATATGATACATGAAATGATCGTGAGAATGATGATTACAAATCGTTTGTTTGAGCCGGTCTGCATTTCCTGATGATAAAACAAACCGATGCTTTTTGAAGTTGTACACCAACATGGATTAAACGTGTGTTTTTTTTCACCACAATGTTGGGGAAATTAATGGATAAAATGCACGGATTATTATTATTCCCACTCCGATCGGGACACCAGGTCCACCGTTTCCCCGCAGCGAGGCTCCCCCCGTTGACAGTTTACGTGGGCTGGGTGCAGTGGCGGACTGGCATCGGGACGAATCCCGATGGGCCGGTACCGAAGTGGGCCGGTCGGATAAGTCACTGCACATCCCCCATAGGCGGCGCGTGAGGCTCAGGTTTGGGAAGGCTAAATAACTTTTTTTACCTGACGCTGCCCGCCTCCGGCGTCTATAGAAAAGCGATCAACTCAGTGTGCGGAGTTTAAATCTATCAAGTCATATTACAGGAAAAAGGAAATACAGTTTAAACTGCCGTATGCAGAGAAGACGCCGACGTGTCGCACTTATCATTCATATTACATCATCAATCAGATCATCGATCATATAATATCACAATATATCATATCTTTCCTTATCTCAGTCAGCTTCTCCAGCCGTATCTGGCCGTGCAACAATTACAGTGTCACATACTGTATGCAGAAGTATTATTTTTAGCAACACATTATGTTGACGAAACACTCGAGTCAAATATAATTAAAGTCAGATCCACTCGTGTCTTAGAAGTGAACGCGCTCTCAGCTGGAGAGAGAAACCCTGGCTTGATTTACCGAGTTGATAACCAGCGTCGTAGGACCGCTTAGCGAGATCTCGTTTGTTAGTTTGTTGTTGTTAGTTTGTTTGTTACTCAAACATATCCAGGGTCTGTTGAACTGGCTTCGTAGTACAGGGCACAGGTGGCTGGCAGCGCTAATGTCAAAGACACACACATTGCATTATATTTGTATTTTACCAGGATGCAGTTACACAAATATTTACATATTTACATTTACTATCTACAGCACCCGCCGCCCCTGACATCCCCCACTCCCCCCGTTGACAATTTACTAGCGGTACCGAAGTGGGCCGGTCGAGAGTCCCGGGATGATTTTTAGTCCCAGTCCACCACTGGCTACATGACCGTATGATCGCCCATATTGACGCACCTAATTCCTAAACTTCTAACAGATACAACATAAACCGATCCTTCAGCCTCATATGAGCTCTCAGACACGTTCAACATTAAACTCTCATCGCTGTCTGAGCTTGCTGCTGTGTGCGCCATCGTGCGTTTACATGCAGATGCTGGGATCCTGAACGGTGCAGCTGGAGCGCTGTGCCCGCAATGACGTCACACATAATTTGGCGGGACTTGAAGAATCCCAGAGAAGATCCAGGAAATGGTCAACATTGAAGGGCAGATTAATGGTTATCAAAGTACAAATATCCAAAATCAGTTCAGTAACGGTTTCAAGGGGACAATATTTACTCAAATTGATGGGTTTGGATGATGGGGGAAACCCGTGTCACAGGCTCTTTAAAGGAGACCTATCATGCAAAATGCACTTTTGTACATCTTGTATACATGAATATGTGTCCCCGGTGTGTCATAAAACACAACCCTCTCTTTTCCTCCAAAACCCAAATCTCTAAAAACGGGGCTGCAACGGATCTGATACAGATTTGAAATATCTCTGACGTCAGAAACAAGGAGCTCCACCTATATGGGCAACTTTCCACCTATCAGGGGAATGGGGGGTTGCCGTGGCATGGTAACATGACGCTCGTGGCTCGCCCCCCTTAAACTTCACAGACATGTTTTATATAGGTATGGCCCTACAATATATTATTCAAATATAGCATGATAGGTCCACTTTAAATTTGCAATACAAATAACATAATATTTGAAACATTGAAGTATCAACTGGTACTTAATTATTAATCCATGCCTTTTAATTGTATCCTTTCCCATTATGTATCTTGTTTTTATTGGATTTATATAATTTTTTAATCTAGCTGTTGAACAAATAATAATTATGAATTAAATCCACCTTGATTTAGTTTCTAGAGATGTACATTTTGTATAAATGTTTCTAGAGATCAGCTGGTTGGACTCCAATTAAGCAGAAAAAAAAGTTTCATGGGTGAACATTTTCTGTGTTTTCATCTCCAATAACATTTCACATTATAGGGAATAGTAAAGTGTGGTCCCTTGCAACACGTGTAAAGAAGTTCAACTCTCATATTGTAGTAATATTATTAGAGGCCAGGAGGCTTTGAAGGCATATCTTTTGACTTACCTTAAAGTTTCAGCTCTGCTCTCACTGTTGTTCAGATTTCTTCCAGATGTGATCACAGCGCTGACATCAGACCTGAATGCATTAGAAAATACTGAAGCATGCACTAAAGAATTACTTTTAAAAGTATTTTGTATAGCATTAATAATTATTGTATTCAGTGTTGACAAGGTGAGATGTTAACTCGATTTAAAGTGACTCAAGTTTTTCAGGAATAATCCCAAATCTGGCTTCAACATCTTGACACCAGCTGAGAGTTATGACAGGAAGGGCCATAGGTAAAGTCAATAAGTAAGATGGGCAGGGGGCTGATATTCTACAAATAATTAAAATTCAGTTTCTAACAATAACGGAACAAACACAAGAAACTCAAAAATGGACAAGAAACAATTAAGACATTTACAGGAAGAAAACGTGATAATTGTGGTGATGAGCCTATAATAATAACAATATAGCAATGTAACATTACAATACATGATACTTGTTAAATGCTTTTATCCAAAGCGACTTACATACTCAATACTGTGGGCAATCCTCACAGGAGCAATTTGGGGTGAAGTGTCTCAGGGACACAACGACATGCTGACTGCAGTGGGGTTTGAACCTGTGACCCGCTGAGCCAAACACCGACGCACAACCCACTGCGCCACACGCCTCCTCCTCTGTAAATAAGTGTCTTTAATCTTCACAGAACTCCTGATTTTTTCTCGCAAAATTGTGAATTTTCAAACACAACTTTGTGACATTATTCTTTAGAGAATTGCTGAATTTTGCAAATCTATAATTGTATAATAATAACAAAGAAAATGGTAGTTTTATCTTGTGAATTTGAGATTTGTTTCGTCTATTTACCGCTTTAATCTCAGAAACTATCCAGGTGTGTTTCCCTAAGGAATCACCGGCTGCTTCATTGATATATATATTTTTTTTAACGACTGTGCCTGATAAACCATCCCAAAATGCTGCCATCGAAAACCTGAAATCACTGAGAAAAAAAAGTCAAGACATACCAGAGCCATTGTTTACAATTTTATTACCGTTATTGTTTTCCTGTCAGATAAAGCAGATAGAGAGGAGCGTAATAATCAGATCCAGCGAGACGACTGGACCGTCTGAGGTGAGTACATGTTAGAGATACAGGGCTACCCCCCCCGACATATATGCTACATAACACTGTCCGTCTCATAAACAGTCACATTCATGACAAAGAGATATTCTGAGGTAAGCTAGAGTTGGCTAGTGTTGTACTGAGCAAATAAACATAACGTATGTAGTGTTTATTTATAGTCGTATCAGGAGCTCATCTCTACCTTGGCATAGCTTTGGCATTAGGAGGTAACACGGTAGAGAACAAGCGTCGTCGTCCATTTCATGAACATTTAGGGAGTAACCCCCGAGGCCCGTAAATACAGGGGACAATGCAAGTCAGCTATTCAAGTTTGACAAATAACTATATAGTGCTAATGTGAAGGAGAGCACCCATAGACCGTGTATATCCTCCGGCTTGTTTATGTACATCTCTAGGCCCAAACGCAGGTTCAGTCTGCTTCCCTCTTTCCATTAGAGTGAGATCCACTTTGAAGTGCAGCTTCGCAGTCATACAAACTTACAGGAGCTTAAGCTTTAGCTTATTCCAATAAAACACAAGGTGCTTTTAGCATGTAGCATTATGTTTTTGATCACATTTGTTTTAGCGTTCTTTCCAACGTAAAAATAAAAAACTATCTGAGTAGACTTATGAGTGTAGTCTAGCTTCACTGGCTGAGTGGAGGATGAGGATTATAATACAAAAGAAATGAGCGAACAGCAGCATCCAGTATAACAAAGAAGACAGATAAAAGAGAGACTGTGATGTATTGTCCTAGGCTTGTTCTGCTAATATAAAAAGGTATAAATAACACATCCTGTTTGGTTAAGATGAAGAAATTAAAGCGTGTTTTTCGACAATTCTTCACTGTCATTCTTGATCCACCGTTTCTTTTGGGATTTACCTGAGATTCCAGTTTTCCCTCAGGGCTTTTCTGACTTGATAGCAACAGCACGTTATCGACTGATTGGATCAAATCGACTGATTGAGGCGGGGGTCAAAGACGTTCAAGCAAGCAGAGGGCGTTCAAATCGCCATAGACTAGAAGTAAACAAACTCTCTCCCCACAGCAACACACACCTGACCTGCAGGCTCAGCACTCTCACCACAGTCCAAACAACCACTCTGTGAAAAGGCAAAAAGAAGGCATGTAGCGAGAGAAAGAAAAGCTTAAAATGGGCGAGGTATCCTTTACATAATTCTCCCTCTAAGGAATTTTAATACCATCTTGGAATGCACTATATATGGATATATATATACTGTATATTGCCATTAATATAAGCAGGATTACTGTTGATAAATACAGTGGCCTCCTTACCATCAGGAGCCCCCTTCTCCCTTTCATTCATTGGGTGCCAAAGCCCCCCAAAGGCCCTACATGTGAGGAGGAGGAGGAGACACTTATTGTTTCCCTATTTCATCCGATTAAAATGTGACGATCCAACCGGCTTTTGGTCACTCTTCGTCCACACTCTCCCTTTTTGAATCCTCCTCTTTCAGATCCAGCACCTGAGCGGGGGGGCTCGGCAGGGCGGTGACCTCTGCAGGAGCCAATGAGGAGGGGTCCTGTTGGTCAACCATCCTGTGGGAGGGGGTCTCTTCCTGTGGGGAAAAGTATGGTTAGTGTTAGAAAGCCCACAAGTTGACATCATGAGTTGATAAGTGTTTGTTGATGTTATAAGTATGTGTTTGTTAGCAGTGCTGGATGCTAGTGGTAGCTTAGTTGCTAACTTCTCTGTATTAGTGTATTTCACTTGCTTGTTTAATTCAATTGTATTGCTTCTATAATTGTTTTCTTACAGATGATTGTAGTTGTTACAGACCACACACACACACACACACACACACACACACACACACACACACACACACACACACACACACACACACACACACACACACACACACACACACACGGCTAACCGTGTGAATAAAGTATTTTAAAGATCAGGGGCCTCATGTATAACGCCGTGCGTAGGATTCACGTGGGAAGGTTGCTTACGTAGTAGAAATCCGAAAAATAGGTCCATAAATTTTCCGCCACTTCCCGATTCACCAAACATTGCGTACCGGCGAGGAAAGTGCGTACGGCACTTCCTACGCCGGTTTCCCTTTATAAATCACAACCGACTCGAAATGCGGTGCAGCTTTTGCGGGCTTCACGTAACGCCCATATTTGCCTATAAATAGTCAAAGAAACGCCCATTCATTCATTCTGACTTCATGAAGGAGATCGCAGGAAATGACGACAGAACAGCTACAAAAGACGTCTCACACCGTGTCAGATTCTGGTTATTTTGGGGAGGTGGAGATAAATCATATTGTTTGGTGGATGCAGTTTGAACCAGAGCAGCAGCATGGAGGTCGGATCGTCACCAAAATAAATAAATAAATAAATGGTCCGAAAAAGGTTCATGACAAAAACAATACACATAGCCTTCCTCAGGCAGTGTGTTTGTACCCGGGGACAGGAGACCCCCCCTTGATGAGAGACTGTAAGAAGTGATCGGGGAATCCCTCCGGTGTGGAGTCATGACGACTGGGTCTGAATTATGTTTTTGTATTTGGTGGTTAGTGTTCCAGCTGTCGATCAGCTGTGCGCAGCGTCTCCACTGCAGCCTGTGGTCTGAACCTATATGATCTCACACCCCCCCCCCCCCCCCCCCCCCCGCAACTCTATATCCACCAGTTAAAGGAAATACAACTAATTGTGTGTGTTATATTAGCTGTACATTTACCACATATGGTGTTCTTAGCTTCCATACATCCTGTGTTTTACGAGCGACTTATCAAGTCTTAGCAAACGGCAATAAAACACGATTAAACGTGATAGTATATAAAACCATGCTCGTATCTACAAACCTATAGAAAAGCCACACGGCGTCAGTTTTAAAGTAATGCTGTCCTCCTGCTTACCGCATCATTTATGAGAAAACATTTCATAACATTAACACAACATATTCGAGATGGTTTTAAATAACATTTCCGTATTTATTTATTTCTCCAAGTTATGTGTTTGTGTGCACTGAGGAGTCTCAAACAGGCGTTTGTTTAATCATTTTAAGAGTGGCTTTAATCAAAGTTTGAAAATGAATTCTTCATATATGATAAATGAGAGGTGACATTTTATTTATGGTATTATTTCCACATATTTCTCTCCATTCTTCCTTCTGCCAACGGTGTCGCAGTTTCTTGTCTCTCCCGTTGTTGTGCTTAGTGCGTACGAGTTTGCGTGGAGGACCGCACGTTTTCCCATCAAGTTAGTATTTTATAAATCGCAAACATTGCGTAGAAACTGGCGTACACCATTTTTTGAGCGTATATCGCTTTATAAATGAGGCCCCTGAACCGAGAAAGTCTGTTCTCCGTGTTATTTTACACACCCATCCACACCGTGCCATCTCTAGAACCCAATTCCCTGGAGACCCCATCTCCTTTATAGGAAGTGTAAGGAAAACATTTGGATTTACACTTTGTATTCACTTGTTTAGAAACACAAGGGGCGCTGCTATTTCTGTGCTCAATGCGGTAAACATGTGTGATGAAGGTGTTGCGCTGGGCTCTATCATGCAATCGAAAGTGAAACTTAAGCTCGTTCCATTGCGGAGATATTCCCGCGAGAGTGCGGAAAGCTTACATTTATTTATTTATTTCCTATGTGACATTTGACCAATATACTCACGGACCACTAGGGGGCGCTCATGGACCACCAGTAGTCCGCGGACCACACTTTGAGAAGCACTGAGGGCTTCAAATTAATCAAAAATGTTATCAAAATCGCAATATGGAAAAGTGAAATATCAAAATTGAAGTGTAAGGGCAAAATATGTGGAAGTATCAGAATGAAGTGTTGTTGTGCTGGTCCTAGGCTACAGACTAAAATAAAAAAAAAAGTGTTTGGTACATATCTACATGAAACAATGTCATTAAATAAATTATAAAAATCACACCATGATCATTTAATATATTTTTTCATTAGATTTTGAACGTTTCAAAAATTATTATTCCCTTATAAAAAAAATCTCAACTGGTTATTTGTTCCAAACCGGGAAGTCCTACTTTGGAAGTGCATTTGTTTTCCAGACAGTGACCTCAACAAGATAAACTACATTATCCTAGCCGATGTGTCCTCCTGCTACTCGTCTGTTTTTTGTTTCTCCTCACGTCACCAGGGGCGGTTCTAGGGGGGGCCAGTGCCCCCCTGACACTGACCTCTGACCCCCCTGTGGCCCCCCTAACAATGACTTTTTTTTTTTTTTTTTTTTTTAAATGTATATTTTCTGGTACTCAGGATTTTGTTGCTGTAATGTGAGATTGTGCAGACACCCTTATGTAAAGTAGAGATGTAACTGTTCATTGCCTTTATTTTTATATAAATATGGTGTTAGTGCAAACATTGCACTATAACTTAAGCTGAAGCTAACAGTAATAACTATAAGATCTATCTGAAATAAATAAGTGTACTGAAACAAATACCAATAACTGGATTGCATTATTTTCTTATGCGCAATTACTTCATACTGTCTAGTTCTCTTTTTCGTCCTGCATTTATTGTGCCCCCCTCAGAAAATAACTGGCCCCCCAGTCAAATTGGTCTAGAACCGCCACTGCACGTCACACAGAGGTGAGTTACCTGCTCTGAGAAGCGATGGTTCACCTGATCGCTGAACTCCTGCATCTCTCCCTCCTCACCGTTGGAGTGGCAGCTGGGACTTGGCACCTCAATGCCATGGCTTTCCAAAATGGCAGCTTCTGATTGTTTGAGAGGGGAAAGCAGAGGAAGAGATGGATTCCTCCTAATTATTCTATGTGTAATCACTGTCCACCCCAAACTTTTTTTTTTTTTAGATGCATGTAAGGTGAAATAAACAAGTGTATCAGATCCTTACCGATGTTCGCTCTTCTCTTCATCTCCTTCCGACGGTTTGCAAACCAGTTGTACACTTTCAGTGCAGTCACACGCTCAAACTCAGAGATCTTGCAGCCTGGGGGGTGCATGCAGAATAACATTTCAGACGTAGCCACAAAGCAGATGTCAGAGGAACAGTATTTGTGTTGTCAGTACCTGGTTTCTGGATGACAGAGTTGCAGGCGTTGGCTATCTCTTCTCTCTTCGACTCATCCGGGTACTGGTTCTCCATGAAGAAACTGGAGGAGATCCACAGTAATGGAAACAGTGATATGAGATCTATTTTAAGATAAGGTGCGCCCTTAACTCACCTTTAGTATTGATTTTAGTAAGGAGAATATGTGTACAGTGAAAGCTTCAGGAGAAGGGGGGATGATAAATGGAAGCATTAAGTGGATGAGTTTTCAGTTTACATGCTTGAATCCCTTCTTAGACCTTGAAATTGATTATCTGGTAAATAACTGAAATGTATATATCCAGGTTCAGATATTTTTTTCTGTCCAATATTTCCTCCTGCACGTCATAAAAATGATCTCACATTACAAAACATGCATGGATCAATTCCTCCCAGCTTCCTCTCCCCTCTGTGATGCCCTATCCTGTCCACTCTGAGACACACACACACACACACACACACACACACACACACACACACACACACACCATCTTCACCTCTACTGTATCGTCCTTGTGTCTGAACTAGCTCATGAGGATCAGCACTGCAGTAGAGTTGCGTAACCGGGGGGGTCTGCTGGTGAGTGTGCTGTTATTACTGAGAGTGCTCAGACTGCAGCCGAGGAAGAGGAGGAAGAGGAGGAGTCATACTCCTGTTTCCCTGCATCCCTTTGGTTTACTGACAACACTGTCTGGGACTAATATGTCTCCTCTCCAGAGAGGAGAGGAAGACATATAATATACCTAAGAAAAATATCTTATAATCTGACTTGCAATGCTTTGGATTGTGAGCAGGAGGCAGAGTTTATTATTACTTCTTAGATAGATTAGACAGTAGATGGAGAAAATAACCAACATCCCACGTTTTTTGAGCCAAATATGCAACTGCGTGTGTTAATAATTGCACGTTTTCACTGCTCATAGGATATGCGGGTTCGGGTCGGTTTGCGGATCTTGTGCCGACGTGTCGGGTCGGTTTGCGGATCTTGTGCCGACGTGTCGGGTCGGTTTGCGGAACTAATTGGCAATATGTGCGGGTGGCGGGGCGGGTTTGGTATTGCACGTCGCGGGTGCGGGGCGGGAGCGGGTCTTGAAAATCAGACCCGTGCAGGACTCTGGCAGGAGGGTACCACAGTAAGACACTAAAGGACATTTTAAATAACAGGGCTGTCAATCAATTCAAATATTTAACTGTATTTAACTTTCACATTTGTTATCCGTTTTAAATATACCTTAAAGGGACATTTTTCCAGTTTTTAAATCACCTTTTAAACAAATATGTTTGCTTTATAAAAAAGTTATTTTTATTATTATGGTAACAATGCAAAACAAAGACAAGATAATATATACATTTTTTTTTTGTACTTGGATTTTAAATATCACTTTACGTTGTTTCTCTATACATTTTAAATTATTTAAATTTTTGAATTTCTACTTATATATCATTTAATTATATTTTTTCATTTTCTGTTTATATATTTGTATTTAATTTATTATTTAAAACTCTTCATTCAGTCAGTCTCATGTGTTGGTTTTCTAAACATTTATTTGTTTACTCAATAGTAGTCAATAGTTCAGTTTAGCTAAATGTCTTTACATGACTAAGATCTTCATTATTGATGAAGCTCAAAAGAGTCATTTTATGGTACCAACCTTTAGTCAGTGAGTATAATTTAGTCTAATATAACGGTGAAGCCACCCCTCTGTGTTGCTCACCTCTCCATGATGGACTGGCACTCCTTCCTCCAGGTGAACCTGCTTCCTCTGCGCAGCCTCAGCGGCCCCCCTGCCATGCCTCTGTCTCCTGACATCATCCCCGTCCTCCAATCAGGCTCCTCCTTCACCAGGGACCGCATCGATAAGGTGGCCCCTGAACCAGAGAGCAGAGTTTATCTGTTGAGTTCAACTAAACAAAGACTTTGGGATCCAGCTGATACAACAGGTGTTTGTCTGGTGCATTAAAAAGGTCCCCTATTATACTGTTTTTCATCAATAGCTCTCAGAAATATACAGAACATGTCTCTGATTGGCTGAAACACCAAACAGATAATTGCAGCATCCCATAATCCCCTCTGTTTCCAAAGTGCTGATTCTCTGTCTGTTACTTCAGATGAAAATAAGGAGCCCCCTCCCCACGCCCCTCTGAGAGAGATTTGGTTACAAAGAACTCAATGGTGCTCTAGGAGGAGATTCAGGTGATAAGGAGGGGGGGGGGGGTTACCTTGGTTGGTGATTGGCTAATGGTTACACAAGACAAAACATCGTTATGACATCATAAAGTGGCCAAAATCTGATCAGCTCATTTTCAGACAGGTTTTTATAGAAATGGATCAAAAAAGAGAGAGAATCTTTGTTCCTGAAACTTTCAGAGTCTCTTTCACAGAGGGGACACATGTTTGATGTAGAGGAGACATGTAGAAGTGGATTTTGCATAATAGGTGACCTTTAACAAAAGGTCTCTTGTACTTAAAGGTCAATGTACTAAGGTGGGGATGGCTTGTATCACACATACTAAAGAAAACAACCCTTTGCCAACAATTCTGCTAAATAAATCACCTTCTTTTTTTGAATAAATAATATGCAGTGCTCTCATTTAGCAAAGACTTCCAGATATGTTGTTGCATCTTGTTTTTGCTAAGTTATAACTCAACTTCTACACTGAGCTCAAACTAAGCAACATTCTGCTACGATGACAAAGTCAACAGGATTTCACGAGTATTCTTGGTTTGGATCTGAATCCTCTAGTTCAGCGGTTCCCAACCTTTTTCCACGTAAGAATCTAATAAATGTTCGCGGCCCACATTCAACCTTAAACAATACGGAGGCTAAATAAAGTTCTGATTGGTCAATTCAGGCCATGTGACACGTTGTCAATCCAGCAGAACAGACCGCTGTCAAGGACTGTAATGACCGTTGCTAAGGAAGATCGAGAAAGAGAAAGGAAAAGAGAGAAAATCTTAATAATGAAATGTTTCCACACAAATCTGAATGTTTTGCTAATTATTTGGCGGCCCACTTGCAATGCGGCCCACAGGTTGGGAACCCCTGTTCTAGTTTAACTGTCATTTGAGATCCTGAAAGCATCCTTCACGAGCTAATAAAGCTGCTACAGGGTAACATGCAGGGGGGCTTATGAGCAGGGGTCCCTTGTGGCAGGCTGGGAGAGATTTTGGAGAGGTTTTTTTTTTTTAGGGGGGGGAGGGAGTTACCTGTCTGTGATTGGGCGGCGGCGGCGGCAGCAGTGTACCACGGCAGGCAGTGCACAGCAGCTCTCTCTGCCTGCTCCACACGGGGGGGGGGGTTGGGGTTGAGGTTGGTGGTTGGGGTTTGGGGAGACTGCCACTTGCCCCTGCTACCGTCCCGTCTCTGTCCCCCCCCCTGGTCCCTGGACATGGGACTCACGCTGTGCTGGCTTTCACTCCACCTCAGCCCTTCAGTCGGGACAAAACCAACGGCCACCATCAGTGACACCAGATTAGGCTAATTGGAAATGGACTTAATTGGGTTAACTGACACACTCCTGTAGACCTGCCTGACCGTGGTTTTTTTTTCGTCAGAATTTAACAACAAATGCCTGCTTTGTAATATGTTTTGAATGTTCTCGCCAATTCAAAGTCAATTGGACTAAACAACACTGCTTCTCTTTCAGATAAATGATGCGGCAGGTCTATGAGAAGCAAAGCATGTGGTCCCTGAGAGATTGTTAGTATCACTGTTAAATGTTAGCCATGTAGGAATGAAAACCAGCACCAGAGTACCTCCAGCAGCTGAGAACTACAGAGGGGCTCAGGCAAAGCTTGGGGGGTTTAGGGGAATATAAAGGGTAAAGATGAAGGAAGACAGCGGGGTCTGCAGAGGGTCCATCGGCTTATCGTGTCAGTTAAAACCCTGCTTTACTGTCGGACAAACACTTGTGGTTACCGTTTTACCTCCTGAAACCAACGTCCCATCGGCAGCCTTGAAAGGCATGTTTTTTTTGCACCATTAACCAGAATCTGTAAATACACACATATTGTCCCATTTTCAAATGTCCAACAGTCCTTGTAAGAATCTTGCATTTCTGTCAAGAAAAATGACCAAATCTGAGCTTAAAAACTTTGTATTATCATATGGCTTAGTCTAAATTAATATTTTGCCAAAATTAAACCATGTAAGATCAAAATAACCTGTAAGAAAATTCAATTCTGTGCTTCTTAGTGCTACGTGTAAGCCATGGCTTGAATAGTTCAATATATATTTATTATTCAATAATATTGGTAAGACTTGTAGGCTCTTGGCAAATCTATTAATTCCATGTCTTTCCCCCAAACCTTTGTAAAATAAATGATCAAATGAATTCACCTTGTGTTTCTCTTTTTTTATGATTAATGCCAAAAACTGCACAAAACACACTTTAAGTTCTAGCAGTTATGGTGTCTTTGCCGAGAGGTGCGGGACTTTAATTAGTGAAAAAATAGCGTGTAAAATCTGACCGAAAGCAAAGAAAGAGTCCTTGAAAAATCTTCGGGTTCAGTCGGTTAAACCATACCAATATTTTAAGTTATTTTCTCCCTGTATCTCAGACATAGAGAGGTCAACACCTTCCCAATCTGTTACCCTAGCCTGTGCAGAACAACCGCATTCACCCGCTTAAGTTTCATTCCAAACCAGAAGGCCTCATGGTATTGATTCACATCTCCAGTGACAGGACTCCCTTTATCATTTGTCTTTTCTCTGAAAGTATAGATTTGTCTCATCGTGTCCTTGCTTGACCTCGAGGACCAGGGTGGGGTTAGCGTGAGGAATTAAGAGGTGTGTGTGGCTTCACCATGCAGGAGGAAGACGAGGAGGAGGATGGGAATAACGAGATGGTGGGGGAAGAATAGCAAGCAGTGGTTCACATTCACGAAAGAAAACGCTTTTTTATTCAACTTCCCTTCCTCATCTATCATCATTAACCTGACGTTCAACCTTGAGGCACTTCCTCATAATCATTCCTCCTGTTCTGTACATCCATCACACTTGTAATGATCTATCCCCCCCACTCCTCTGCTCTGTAATAGTCAGATCCAAGCCCTTATCTGAAGTATAGTCTAGCTGTGACCCCTCACCTGGGTTGTTCCTCTCCAGCAGGTACCAGCGGTAGAAGGCTCTGCGTTTGGAGTCGCTCATCTCCAGGCCCTGCTGCAGCAGCCACTGGGAGATGTAGCTCTGGCTGATGCCTGCGGGCAGAAATAGAGGCATGTTATCTCCCCACGTTCATTTATAGACTGATTTATTTCCCGCTGCACTAACAGTAGGGTTTGTGAGATCGGCCGGGAGCCAGGCGCTGAAAAACTCCTGTTACGCTAATGAAGACGTCCCGATATCAATGGTTTAATTGAGGATGTGATTTGCTGCAATACGTTGGTGAACATACAATTATGTTGAACAACAACGTCACTTCTTATTCTACAGACGGATCAATGTGTTGCATGTCCAACGATTCCATAATAACAGCAGGTAAATAGATGTTTCCTCTGCATCTACTGTAGATTACTACTGTACAGTATATTTAGTTGACTAAAATCCAATGACATTAAAGGTGGGGTATGTAATTTATTTCAGAAACACGTGTTGTTATATTCCATGGAATGTTCCTAACATCCCGATAGCAATAAATACATTAAAAAAAATTCATCTGTGGAAGCCGTGGCTGTGCACAAACTTATCTCGTGCCCTCATTGGTCATGTGCGCGTTCGTGTGTGTTGGAGGAGGGGCTCTGTGAGGAAGTCTGAAGGAAGAGGCAGATTTTTTTCCCGTTGTGTATTTTCAAATTCTAGCGCACTCGAGCTGGTTTCCCCAAAATTACCTACCCCACCTTTAAGTCAGCTAAAACTAGACTCAAATTTAAAAAACTGATTACGAAATATGACTAAATAAACTAAATGTAATATTAGTCAAAAATACAGACAAGATCAAATGTGCAGTTAAAGTTTACCTTATTCTATTAAATGAACAGTGGAATGAAACGCTTTTTTTCCCAGCTAGTTGGTTAAGTTAAGCTTTTAATTATGTGGTTACCTGTTAGCTTTGCAGCCAGTTGTGTTTTGAATTGCAAATTAGTGCAAAAACAACAACCTGTGAAGGCTTTGGCACACTTTAAACGTGAGAAAAATGCACTTTTGCCTTGAACCGAGAAACAATCTTGAATCGGGACATATAGAATACATTTCCAATCAAGAGTTAGTCAACGTTTCCCAACCTCCTTTAAAACAGCACTATGTATGCCGAAAAGTATCCTGTAACATGTGTATTAACTTTACTAAGTTCCCACAGTACCTGTCACCTGGCCCACGATGGCCTGAGAGATCCTGCGGTTGTTGAGGAACGTTTTGATCTCCTCCTTCACCAGGTTGCTGTCTCTCCTGAAAGAAGCCATCACAACGGTTACACACTGTGGTTAAAACGGCAGCCTTTGCTCTCACTAACCTTATTCACTGCTGCTTCTGCTTTTCTCAGCCATCCCTGAACACCTGACCTGAATTAACTCCGCTCAAATTCTGGAGAATCAGCGTGCCGCCTCGGGGGAGTGAGGCTGTCATTATCTGATGTTATAATAGTCCATACCGTTCTCGTCTAACAACACTGTGTTACCTGCTGGTCTCAGGCCAGTCAGACTGTGGCTGAAACCGGTCTTCCCAAACAAGCCTTCAAAGTTTTTTATAAAAATAGAAATCATTAAAACACTATCATTGCAATATACTATCCAATACAATAATCCTCAGCTTTGACAATTTCATTCTGTTCTAAAAAATTAGATTGGTATCAAAGATCATATACAATCCATTTCACACTTTTTACCATTGTGCAAATCTATATACTATTTATATTTTATACATATAAATATATATGCCATCCACCTTCTGTTGTGTGTATATATATATATATATATATATATATATATATATATATATATATAATATATATATGGTCCTTACACACCAAACTGACTAAAAGAACACGTCCCGATGGAACGTCCGCCTCACGTCTCCTGCGTCTTGGCCATGTGTCGCACTGGAACACACCGCAAAAGACTTCAGCCGACGGCCAAGAAGCACGTACGAACTGCTCATGCGTGAGTGCAATAACTCTCCTGACCATGCGGGCGGTAGTGTTGTGTTCGTCATTCAAAAGAGGCAACAACCGAAAGACAGACTGCGTGATAACCGAGAGAAGAAGAACAGACTGCGTGATATAAACAAACAACAAATAGCGTGTGCGTTCCATGTTCACTCTACAGCGAGAAGCTCATGACGCTTTCCCGAACCTGAGTCGAGAGCTGGAGTTAAATGAAACCTCAGATTTGCCTTCTTAATAGTTTGTTTGGGTCCCTCACTTCCGTTTCGCTTCTCATGCACTGATTCGCTAGCTGAACAGCCAATCAGAGTGATTTCTTTGGCCGACGCCCTTTAGCCGACAACCTCCCGTGTTGAATCGGCGGCGGAAGGTGTCGGCACGGCCGAAAAGACACGACGGTGCGGGACACACCAATCTGAGTAGAGCGACTGGACGCTCATCGACGACCAGACATCTATCGACGGCCGAAATTGGCTTGGTGTGTAAGGGACTTATGTTGCATGAAATATAATGTTATGCAATGTAGTAGTAAAGGACTAGTGACAGGTAATTCATGTCAAGAGCATATTGTGTGGGAATCAGGTTAGAAAGAAGGCCTCACAAACTGTGGAATTAAGAGTTTGAAGGTAAAATGAAAAGACCACCTTCAGTAGGTTCAGGTAAACTTTCTCTGAAATGAATCGGGTGCGAAGTTAAGATAGGAAAATGGACAAAAGTAAAAACTCCCCTCTCACGTGCTACAAAACTAACAAGGTCCTACGAAATAAGTTAAAGTGTTAAGTAGGAGGTCCGGACTCTTCAACTGGCCCAGCTAAGATCTTTTCCAACTCTTCCTCACCTCATGTACTCTTCCACCTTCTCCTCCAGGTCCCACTCCTCCTCGCCCATCATGTCGTAGCTGAACGAGCGTTGCACCGCCACACTGGGGGGGTAGAGAGGTGGTGGGGAGGCCTCGTAGCTGTTACTGGGGGACAACGCTGCTCCGTCAGCCGGAGGTCTGCGTGTGGCCGAGGCGAGGGACAGCGAGGAGGCGGAAGACGAGGAAGAGGAAGGAGCCGGAGCAGCTGTGGTGGTGGGTTGTTGTTGTTGTTGGTGGTGGTGGTGGTGGTGGAGGGGGTGGGCTGGGAGTCACAGTTTGAGGGCGGGCGGTTGGTCCGAGTCCAGCCTCTCCAGGGACTCCAGCGCGTGCAGGATCTGAGGCTTGGTCATGCCGGAGAGACGCAGGCGCTGCAGGAGGTCGATCTGCTCCAGGGTGTAGCGCGGCTCCACCTCGCAGCACTCCATCCGGGCTTCTGCACAGAAATGGGATCAGAGCAAATTTGATACTGGCGTTTATGAAGGAAACACAAGAGCAGTTTTGTAAGTGAATATGAACCAGATGTAGCCCTATTAATACTCCTCTCTTGCTCTCCCCGAGGTTACTAACACTTTTTCCTCCGGTAACTGTGTTTTTTTGTTGAATTTTCATCCATTTTCCTTCTTTTCTTAGAACTAACCATTTATTTGCAATTGAAAAGAATACCTTTAGCCGCTTTCACACCAAGTACTTTGCCGTACTTAGTTCCCAGCACTTAGTTCCCAGCACTTAGTACCCCCATGGAACTAAGAGCCGATCGCGTTCACACTGGAATAAGTTCCCTGAGGGAGGATTACGCAAATGAAGCCGCTGACGTCACTTTACTGGCAGGCCTCAAACCACTTCACGGCGTATACTGCCACCCAAAGTCCCCGGACGGAAGTCCCCGGAGTTGGGGACTGGCTTCAGTAGAAGCTGCTGGGACTCCAAGCCAATAGAAATTAGAACTGGGGGTTTTTCTCACCAGGAAAGTAACTCTAGCAGGCACTAAAAGAATGGGGTTAACAAGTCCTCATGAACTAAGTTCTCTTTTTGGTGTGAACGCAAAATTCCCAGGAACATCTGAACTAAACGGGAAAAGTACGGGGAAAAGTACTCCGGTGTGAAAGCGCCTATTAAGTCATTTTCACTATTCGGATCGGGAGGGTTTGGAGGTGTTTGAGTAATCTATCAACCGGTACAGGTACAATCATTCAGTGTCCCAATTGAGACAATATCTTCTTCCATTTTAATTGTTTCCTTAGACCTAACCATCCGTTTAATATAAAAAAACAATTATCGCATGTTCAGATGGACAAAAAGATAATAAATACATAAAAATAAATAAAATAACAAGTAAAGACAGATGAGTAAATAATAAATATACATAAGTGGGTAACTGAAACATATTGTCTTTTTGAATTGAAAATCAATAACCATTAAGTCATTTTCAACTATTCGTCGGGAGTGTTTGGAGGTTGTTCAAGTAATCTATCAACCACGGCCATTTCTTATAGAAAAGGTCTACAGAGTATATTTTAAACTCTAAAGTTTGAGAAAGAGTACCAGGCTCTTTGGAACTGTTTCCTTGTCTGATGTGAGGCTCTAAGGACAGAGGGGTGCAAACTGTAAAAGTCCCCTGAGACAAATGTCAAATGTATGATACTTTGATTGATCGATAGGCACCAAACGACTGCATGCTTAGGTTTATCTCTCACCAGATAAACAGCAGCAGAACTTCACACAGTGTTACCAGGACATATACGGCTATATTTATTCCACCTTTGATAGATATTAAATTTAGATAATGTGCTGCAACTTCCTCAGAACCTGGGAGACAAACTTGTAATGATGAAAGGATTATAATAGATTGAAACCCAAATAAAAACAGACTCTCAAAAGCTGAATTCAAACGCCACACGTCCTTTGTGGTTTATTATTGTCTCCTAAATGCAAATCTGATTTAAATTACTTTAGTATCATAACACACCAAATAAATAAATAAGAGTGGTGTGTTAAAACTGATACTTGGTAGGGGATACAAACTTCAGTCTGCATTCTCCTCTGAAGAACCCTTGGGTCCTTTGAAAAAGTTGGCACACTTTCAAACACTTGGCTGCACGGGACACTTGGGCTAACCTTGCTACATTGTGCCAGGGGGGGAATTAAAGTAAGATCACCCCCGCATACATTAACCTAACATCAGGTCCACTCAGCCTAGTCCATATCCATCCATTCATATATCTATCCACCTTTTCATGGCCTTTACCTGCCTGCCTAGGCACATGGTTGTAGTAGAAACCCTTGCCCCCTTCATTGTGGCAGGCTACAGTGTGAAAAATCACATTAAACTCAATAAAAAATTAAGCATTTGTCATGACCTTGCATATATGTATGGGGACATAACAAATACTGTTCACCTGTCTGATGAACCCACGCTTGAACTAGGTACTATTCAATAAGTTTTGCACTTGATCAAAAATATACAGTGCAACTACCCTTATTAAAACGTTAATTATGTTAAATGTGAACATGCCAAATTGACCAGGAGGAGTCTAAGATTGTTTAGGATATATGTCAATTGCAATACTGTTAAATACTGTATGCACTTACCCATCTGATGATCCCACTCCTTTAACTAGGTTTAGATATTATTAATAATGAGTTTTGCACACAAAAACAGCTCAAACAAGCAGAGCCAACTACTTTTAATAAAAGTTGATCATGTTAAATGTCATTCATGCCGAATTGAATTGAATATTGAATATTTTTAAGATGTGAACATTCCAATACTGTAAATACTGTATGTACTTTTTTGATAGGCAGCAGGACAAAGTTGCCTCTCCAGATGCAATGTGTGTTTACAGGACAGAATGCAATCAGATCCACAGCATGTCTGGATATGTTATGGGTGCTTTTAGTGCAAAACAAAGCTAGCTTTCACTCTTAAAGTTAGTGCAACCTCGTCCGGTCACTGAGGTTATCTTACCTGGTGGAGGGGGGGACACAGACACGCGCCCCGGGAGCGGCTCGGCGCGAGGGGTCGCCGCGGGGACACACCACTGTCGCATGGCTGTCAGCTGGACCTCTACAGAGACAGGAGACTTGCTGCAGTGTGTTGCGGTTAAACGGCCTCTATTAGCATGCTGGCAAACCCACAAGAGCAGATGACTCGCTGGCAGAAAGCTAAATTGGCTAAGCTAACGCCGCCGTCAACTCTGGCTGGTTCCCCTGAGCTCCAGCCTCCCATCGATAGCTGCTCGCTGCCTTGAGTAAAGTTAGCAAGTGTGAGTGAAGTAAAGAGCGGAGGTAGTGCAATTAAACCTTCAGAATAAAATCATTTGTGGGTTCCTTACAAAATTCCGTTTTTAAAAGTGTTATGGTTGGTCTCTGATAATAATGACATCTGACTCAAATCATATTATCATAAGAGCAGATGAACAGCTCTGACTACAAAAACCTTACTTAAAATCATGCATAAGCAATACATTAGTGTTTAAAACTGCACACAATTATGATTCTGATTTAGTAGTGTTTGGCTGTGAAATAAACCTTTCTACACTTCACCCTTATGGCATATTGTTCCATGTACCTGACTTAACATTGACTAAATCCATATGACCTTTGTACCTCTTTAAATATGTAAATGTGTATATTTAAACATTTTGATTTATGCTACTATCACTGTTTTTTACATTTTATTTCATACCCTAATGCAGTGTTTAGCTAATGCTATTTTTAAGTTTGGAGACAGTTCTTTCAGCACAATGTAAATGTAAAACAACAGTGTGTTTCTTCTGCTCTTTCTCTAGCTGCCTTAAAAGTCGCTGGAGAGACTGTGGTTTTATTTTTGAAGGACCGATAAACCATTACTAATGAGTCTTCCCAACTTGACACTTCATTCTTGTTTTGGCTAACAACTTATCTCAAACTTGCACTTTTCTAGTAACATCTGCCATTATTCAAAATATGTCAAACCTGCACAGATAAACATGGCACGAAGCAAAACATTTTGTGTGTAAAGTCTAGACAGGGCTGGGACATAGCATGTTGCTAACGAGTTAGCTCGGTAGTTAGCAACGTTAGCTATTAGCTAGCATCGGATTGTCCCACCGCGGAGCTCCCTTACCTCCCGTTGCTGTGGAGAGCAGCAGCCGGCTGGACGGTGAGGGAAGATGGGGGAAACTGTGGAGAAAGTGTCGGTCCACCCAAGTCCAATATAGAAATGAACTCCTTGGCTTGGTCCTGTGGTGATTTAACAAACAGAGGGTGGACGATGCAGGGACATATTGTCTTTGCAGTGGGGAAATTGTGTATGCAAATGTGGGGAGTCTGTCTCAATTTATGACCCCTCACCCGATACCACTGTCAAGCTAGCAGAGATATAAATATGATTTCCGGTCATACTGTACTGGAAACAGCATAGCTAAATGTAACACAATGTGCCAACATGAAAAGCACATTTCAGTAATATGTTTGTACAAAAAACAATGCTCAACACCACATATCCAGAGGTGGAAGAAGTATTTAGATGCTTTAATTCAGTAAAAGTACCAATACATTATTGTCAACAATTCATCACAAGTAGAAGCCCTGCATTCAAAACTTATTTAAGTGAAAGTACAAAAGTTTTATCAGCAAAAATGTACTTAAGGTATACAAAGTAAAGATAATTATTGTGTAGGTTCTGATTGACTTTTTGTCAAATATATATAAATAATGGGGCTCTTTTGTGACTGAAATTAATCCAATAGTTACATTTTTAGAGATACATTTTGTTAAAAGTAGCTAAGCTGTTAAATAAATGTAGTGGAGTAAAATTGAATTATTTCCCTTTTAAATGTAGAGGAGTCGAAGTATGAAGTGCATAACATGGAAATACTCAAGTAAAGTACAATTATCTGTAACTGTACTAATAGGCTACTGGCTGATTCGGGTGTAGCCTACTATGGATATTCTCTTTCAAAATGATTAATTCATTGTGTTTACGATGGGCCAGGCCAGAAAAACACATCTACAACCCTGGAATTGAATATGCATTGCACCATCTGAAAACAATATGGTTCAAACATTTATAGAGGTAGATGTTTGTCTGTTACTTTGATTTAAATGATCTGAAACGAAAACAAATCCTGAAGCTGATAGGTGGTTCTAGGTTCAGGTTGTTCTGCTATGGACAGACGACAGAGTTGGGCTAAGCCACTCCCCATCATGTATTGTATCTTTTCAATCTAACTTTAAACAAGAAATAAAGATCTATCTCTTTTAAATGTCTTAAATTGAACTTGCAGAAACTTATCATGCCCTGAACAGCATTGCTATCTCCCTGCCTCTCTCTCCTGCCTAATAATAAAGGTGTTTTGCTCTCACCAGTTCCACTAGTGACTGCAGCGGAGGAATGAGTCTGTGTTTGCTTTGTTCGATATCCTCCCTCCCCTTAGACCTGTGCCAAAAAGGCAGAAGTAATAAGTGCTTTATTAGACTGCCTTTGTGCCCCTGACGTGCTCAGTTCAGTGTGTGTCCAAGCCATCTGTATTTGAGCATTCGGCAGTGTGTCTGCCACATTTCTGGGGGGTTGCCCATCATCAATGTGGTCCAACTTGACAGCTGAAACAACACCATGAACTGGGCCTTCCTTGAGGGCCCTCCTGAGCGGGGTCAACAAATACTTCCACTGCGTTTTGGTCGCATCTGGCTCGCCATCGTTTTCATCTTCAGGCTCTTGGTCTTTCTGGTGGCGTGTGAGAAGGTCTGGGGGTGACGAGCAGAAGGACTTTGATTGCAACACCCGGCAGCCCGGTTGTCACAATGTCCTGCTACGACCACTTCTACCCCATCGGCTACACCCGGCTCTGGGCTCTCCAGCTGATCTTTGTCACCTGTCCATCCCTTCTAGTTACGCTCCATGTGTCCTACCGGGAAGAACGAGAACGCAAACACCGCCTGAAGCACGGAGAAGGATGTGCCCCTCTGTACGGTTTCACGGGAAAGAAGCGAGGGGTTTGTGGTGGACCTACTTTCTCAGCCTGATATTTAAGATTTCAGTCGATAGTGTGTTTGTCTTCCTGCTCTACTACATTTACGAGGCCCGTTTTTCCCACCGTTGGTGAAAATGCAACATCGACCCATGCCCCCAATATGGTGGGACTGTTACATCGCAAGGTAAGCGTTCCTCGGTGGTCCTAAATAGTTAAAGATAATTTAATTCCCATGGTTTGACTTGATTTACTAATCTTACATTTTCTGTCTCTTTTCCAACCTTGTGTTCCTCAGGCCAACAGAGAAGAAGATATTCACCGTCTTTATGGTGGTGACCAGCTTTGTGTGCATCTTCCTCACTTTTTGCGAGGTCTTATACCTGTGTGGGAAGAGGTTCAGGGAGTGCTGTCGAGGAGGACCAGCTCCCGGAGAGAAAACTCCTTCAGGATGGTGAGGACTCCTCTGAGAGTGAAGGAGAACTCAGTTTTCAAAGAGCCGATAACGGAGAAGGCCAAGTTGGTAGATAATGACAACAGAGAAGCTAGCAACAAGGGTTCAGCCCCAGCGTACAGCGTAGTAGTCACATAAAAGACATGCGTTTTATGAGTTTGACTTGGGAGAAAGTAACTATCTGATGTAGCTTTTATACTGTTAGCCTTGTTTATCTGCAGAATATGTGTGGCTTTAAATGATATGTTGTCTTTATTTCCTTTTTTATATCAAAATAATGTTTGTTGGTGCTTTTAAAAGGCTTGTCAACCTAAATAACAAATATGCAATAAAGGTGATTTATTGTACTTTGTCTATTTATATGATGATGTGTTATAAAAGATTATTTTGTTATCTGTATGACCACAAAATAAAATCTTTCCACTTATTATGAGCTACTGTGTCGGTACTTTGACTAAAACTGGAAAAAATGTCTTCATGGTCACACATTATGTCATGAACTTGAACAAGAAATAAAGATAACATTTTCGAAAATAAACAACTGTCAAATTTTCTTTTTTACCTATTCCCCTTTAATCCCTATAAAAACAATTGGAAATGTTAGTTATGAACACATTGTATGAACCTACACGGTGCAAGGCAAATAACAATTGGTGATAACTAGATGATGACTAAACGATCTACAACTGGTTACTGATGGGAGTAACAGTATTGACAAAAGTTGATAACATCTCCATTCCTACAAGTCACAGATTGAAGACAAATACACACATCCTGCATTTCTTCAGAACAGCAGATCGAGAGTTGGTTTGTAAAGGGCAGTAAGTTGCTATTAATGCAGTGACCGCTGCACATTCTTACCTGAGAAAATGAATCAGCAAACGCTTGTTTAATCTTATTCTACGATAGCAGCACTCCATATCTCAGGTGTGTTTCAGTAGAAAAGGTTTTAGAGTGCCTGTACAAACAGATTTGAGGTGGGACCCTGTTTAATTCCGATTAATCAACAGGAACAAATGGGCATATCTCCAGATACCAGATGGCTAATGCTGATACCATGTCAACTGTGGAGTAATGTGGTGCTAGACTAACACACCTCAATGTGGTTTTGTGTACTTGTTACTAATTATTGCCTTATCACCTTTATTCATGTACACTAAGTCCCACTGCATCACATTTCTTTGTTCAGTCAAGCTACTGATGTGTCTTTGGATGTTTTTCTGGACAGTTTTCTGTAATCACCTATATCATTAAGGCACTCCATCACACAACTGCCAACATAAAAGTAAGTTCTTGGAGCAATTTGGGGTCAATATAATGTGACGCTGACAGGAAGTAGTTAGACTTTTAAATTTAAATTTGGGATGGATGCCAAAGGTGGCCACGCCTTCAGATTATGGCCAAGATTTGATTCTTGAGGTAGGTCAATGTCAGAGACCCACAGCAGGAGAGAGGTTGCCTGCTGAACACATTCCCAAAGTCTACTTCGACATTATGGACTGAGTGGAAGACCTGCTTTCTTACGGTAAGCTAAGAGTTTTTTGTCAAACGGATTTGCATTTTTTGGCTTGGTTATATTTAGTTTGAAGACTCCTTGCAAAGCTGAGAACATTGAATATAAAGTCAGAACTGGACTACTGTGTTCGGAGTAAGGGTGAATAACATTTAAGAAACTATTTAAGTATTTAACACGTTTGTAATCAATTAATAAAGGTCATTTCTACAAAGTGTCAAAGTTAAAATCAAACTTAAATGCTGTGAGATTAAAGGGAGGGAATCTAGGTTTCATAGCTGTTAACAAAATGGTTTGATAAGAAAAGAGAACGACTTTCGAAATTATCCAGTGAGATATTTGGAACAGAATATTAAACTACAGAGAGGATGTTTTATATATGTGTTTGTATTTTAAACCTTGTATTTTATTGTATATTTGCCTAACTCTGTCTTTGTCTCTCTTTTTGTAGTTGTAGCTCTTCAGATTTCCAAATATACCTCCTCTAAGGGTTACTGACAGACTTCTCATCCAATCAAAGCTGAACTCATGGATTGGAAATTTCTCGAGGGTCTTCTTAGTGGAGTCAACAAGTACTCCACTGCCTTCGGGCGGATCTGGCTGTCAGTGGTCTTCGTCTTCCGGGTGATGGTCTACGTTGTAGCTGCTGAGCATGTCTGGAGCGACGACCAGGCACACTTTGACTGCAACACCCTCCAGCCTGGATGCAAGAACATCTGCTACGATTACTTCTTCCCCATCTCCCACATTCGCCTCTGGGCTCTGCAGCTGATCTTCGTCACCTGCCCTTCCTTCATGGTCGTGCTTCACGTGGCCTACCGGGAAGAGAGGGAACGTAAATACCAAGCAAAGCACGGTGCAGATCGTCACCTGTACGACAACCCGGGGCAAAAGCATGGTGGTCTGTGGTATACATACCTGATTAGCCTCTTGCTAAAAACAGCCTTTGAGATCACTTTTCTCTACTTGCTCCACTACATCTACGACAGTTTCAAGCTCCCCAGAAAAGTCCAATGTGATGTCAGTCCCTGTCCTAATTTGGTGGACTGCTACATATCCCGGCCCACTGAGAAGACCGTTTTCACCTACTTCATGGTGGGGGCGTCTGTCTTCTGTGTGGTCCTCAACATCTGTGAGATCTTCTATCTGATCACTATCCGGTTGGTGACCCTGAAGAAAAGGGGCTTGGTCCATACCTCGTCTATAATGAAGGTCCGCCGTAACCTGGACTGAAATGGCTGCAAGTCATCTTTTATATTGTAGCTGGAAACACAGTAAAATAAATCACCATTTGTATTAAACTAATGATCCTTTTTCCTCATTGTGGGTATTAATAATTGTATGTATACTTTTCTATGTATTATAAATATATTGTATTTTGACATATACTGTACAATCCAAAGCTCTATCGTTTTTAGCTGAGTGTAATACATATTGCAGCCTAAAAAGAGTGTTTTTGGCATACATCATTTCAATGAAAGAAAATACTTGAGGATTGCCTAATATGTATGACCTCTGTGTCATAACCAAAACGGACAATGTTTGTTTCCCGTATTCTCAAAAACAAGAATGTCAAAGAACTGAAAATAAAGTTTTTGCAACAAAATAAAACCACAGCAAATCCATTCATGGGTAATATTTACTTCTCCTACTCTAATGATGCCATTTCTCCACCTGGTGGCACCAAAGGCATACTACACTATCAAGTGTAGAATCAAAACAACATTGCAATGATACCTCCGAAAATGCATGCATATTGTGTCCGGCTTAGGCAATAAAATGTTCCTTAACTTGATTGATTGATTGATTTCTGATACTTCCCTAGTCATCGATGTTAAAAAAGAAAATGTGTCTGGGATGTGTTTCCCAGGCATCGATCCAGGTGTTACCACCGGACTTAATACAATGGGTTAATGTTAGGCCTTCTACATTTAGCAAAAATAACGTTGTAATGTTACAAATAACATTATGAATACATTGAGTTGACTGGAGTGTAGCATTCAATATATAAAGCATGTCAAAAGTTTTTCTACTCAAACACAGGTGCGAAAATGTGTCGACATTTAATAGAGTGATAAGGGGTAATCAGCAGCTTTGTTTTCAAAATAAAAGCATGCACATGTTTTTTTTTTTAAGAAGGACTTTTCGAGAACTATGCAAGTGGTATTTGGTTGATGAGAACGTGTTTTAAATATTTACTGAAGATGAATAGTCAAGTCTTGAATTCAATTATTTTTTAAAACAATTATTGCCATTTTCCAAACTACTGTAATATCTTGAGGACATTTAGCTACCGAGCCTATTACATACCACGTTTTCAAAATGCCTCTCTGATTGATTGACAAGTACAGTATGCATAATGGGTTTATCAAGATTACACGTTTAGTGACACATTTAGTTAACTCTTATCTTATTTTGAAAAGCCTCAGAAGTGTCACTGTCTGTCCTGCGGGTTCAGAGAGGAGCTGATGTTTGGAGAGGACACGCTGATAAGATCCACGCACGATCCTCCACCGACACTTTAACTGAATGGTGACCCAACAGAGATGGCTGGTACAGGTGAATATTAATAAACACACTATGGTTTTGAAGCCGATTTACATGTATGTCAATTACAGTCATGTTATTGTTTTAAACTTTGGGAATGTTTGTTTGGGTGTGGTGGAGTGGTTCCAATATGGAGAGGATGAGTATCTCGTGACGAAAGCTTAAAAGGGCATTATTAATCCTATATTTGTGTATATTTGGACTCGTGAAAAGCTGACATTTCTTTCTAGCAGTTTGCAAACATATCGTAAAAAGGCCTGTATCAAAGTCCTGGTACCATATGTTACGTTATTTTAAATTAAATGTTATTTTGGACACTTTTAAATGCTGAGTAGGTTAGTAGCGCTTTTCTTTTTTGAACACATGCTCTGGTCCACATGGTGACAGTATCTGAGACCTTAAAGTGTACATGTGCTAACTGTCTCCTCTCCTATGGGGTTGTCTCAGTAAAAGTGTGAATGTCACTGTGTGTGTAATGATTGATCAAATATTTAGTTGTGACACTGTCTTGTCAAATGTGAAGGTGGGAGAAGGTTACAATTGAGATATCTCACATGTTGCAAACGCACAAATAAACAAGTCAACTAACCTTATTTATGTTAAGTCAAGACACACCTTTGTCTTTAGATTGTTACCTGTTGGATGTCAGTTGCTATGCTGGGTGTCTGTGTATTATTAAATGTAAGTTTTAAGATGAATTTGAATTGTTCATTCGGGGGAAAACAATGTGACCCGAGTTGCTTTTCCCGTTAAATGCTGCATAACTTTACATCTCTTGATCTGTGTAATTCATAGATAGCATGCAGCAGACGTTGCTTTATATCCATCATCTTCCCTCCAGCGTTTGACTTTATTACATTAATATATTTAGTTTCAGTTCAGTTCATTTTGTTCTTTACTGTCTTCTTTGGGACAGTGTGAACTGTATGTGCTCAGCAGCTAATCATTAATACAAGTGGCATCTCTGCTGTGGTTTTGACCTGGCTCCTGTCTCTCAGATCAATACAATGGATGGCGTAACATCACGTGAAATGAACTCTGTGGATTTCTAAATATTGCCGCATTAACTCCTCTTCCTCAGGAATGTGTTGTGCCAGCCTGGAGGAGCCTCAGCCCCTGATGAAGATGGGTCTGAGCATGGTCCTCATCGGTCACATGAACTTCCTGTTGGGAGCGCTGGTGCACGGCGTGGTTCTCCGACACATCAACTTCCACAAGCAGGCGCGCGCCATGGAGTACGCCATCTCCAACGTGGTGGCCCTCACCTCCGGACTCGTGGTGAGTGCAGGAGATTCATACTCATCCTTCAAATAGTTTCAAGGCTTTTATTGTCATGTGTACATAGCTACAGTGTCAATGAAAGTCACAGGCTCCTCCAACAGTGCAACACAATAAAACAGATAATAGTGCAAGTAAATCAAATCAAATAGAATATAAATAGTTCACAATATATTCTACAATTAATTGGAATATTGCAAACAGATGAATGTTATGTATTTTCTTTCAAATTTAAGGTGTTTAGCAGTCTTATGGCATGTGGGATGAAACTGAAATAGCAAGAAGGGCGGTTATCTTCTGCAATATTATGAAGGATTAAATCAGTCTCACGGCATTTCGTGTTATAGTCACAAAATTAATCTATTAATTCGTGATCACCAACACGATTTCCCCCTTTTTTCGTGTCACACAGAACGATTTTAATGTATTTCTATTGGTAGTATGTTTCGTGCCTGCAGCAAATAATAACAAATTAGAAGGAACAAAAGATTACAAAAATACAGATTTCAGTATTCTGAGGCTCTGAGCCATTTCTTTTCCTCACGGACGGCAAGACAAGTCCGACATTATCAATTTAAAATAAAAACAATAATCGTGGCTTGATATTGAGTAAGAAGATGTTTTTATGAACCACACAGCTTCCGGTCTACTACCAATAGAAATACATTGCTTTTAAAATCGTTCTGTGTGACACGAAAAAAATGGGAAAATGAATCAATAGATTAAATTAATTTCGTGACTATAACACGAAATGCCGTGAGACTGTGTTGGAAGGATAATTGAAATACAAAACGTATTCTACATTCTACTTTCATTTAGGACATCAAAGGAAAGCATTTTCATATCAGTGCTGTTTTATCAGATGTGTCAAGTTTTAGTATTTTGAGCAGGGATATGGTTGAACCTCGCAGACCACAAGCTACAAATGCATCTAAAATGTTCATAGAATTGATCACTAAGTACTGTAGAAATGTTCTTAATACCAAAATCAATATAGCAGGCTTTTACTCCACTGGCTGCTTGTAAAACCCGATTCCTATACAATCAATATTCTGAGGCTAACCGCTAACCATTTGCTCATAGCTGATAGCTTTAATTTCAAATGCTGCGACAACTTACGTTTTTAAAATAGCAAATATTTCCTTATGAATCCCTTCAGTATGACTTTAATGTTGGACCATGCTTAAGAAATAGTGGTCTCAAACCAATTCCTCCAGAACAAAAAACACATATTTAATGTTATGTCACTTTAAAAAAAGGAAGAACATGAGATATGTTAGAGTCGGAGAGTATCTAATCAGCCAATATGAAAGACATGAGTTAAAGGGTGTTTTTCTTTCTTCAAGCTTTCAAAAACAAATTTCAAAGACTTTTCTGAAATACTTGTAGTGACGACACAGCTCAGATACTTCATCTTTTGACCTTCCTTTGGTTGCTAACTTGTGTGTCTCAGACTGGATGAGAATACAATCATATGTGTTGTAAATGGTTGCAAGCAGTGATATGATTATTCTTTAAAACGTATCCGTCTTGTCTCTGCAGGGAATCGTCGTTGGCATTCTGGCTATTCTCCTGTCTAAAAACAAGAAGAGCAAAGGCCTGGTTAGTATTGTGTTTTCCTATAAACCGTGTTATCGTTGGTCTCCCTGCACACTTGCTTTCTCTTTGATATTTTCACGCTTTATTCCCAGCTTTCGTGTCTGTCTTCTGAGCTCTTGCATGCAGCCACCAGGTGTGTGAGGAGCTGGAATAGTTCAGTGTTTTTCTCTCGTGACTCTTTCCCATGGTGCAGCGTGGTTTCTGCTTTCCTCTGTTTACTCAGTCAGCTGTCAGACGGGACTGACAAGCAGCGAATGAGTAAGCCCGGCCAAACCTGCCTCTGCTAACCACTCCCCGCTCCCATTGTTGGCAGAGCAAATGTAAACTGGGCTCAACCTAGCAACCTGTTATCTTAACCCATCAAGGCATTACATAAGCATGAATAACAAGTAATCTCAACACTCCCTTTATTGATGTCCACACCTGTATCACATGACCTGGCTACTACACGTTGTAATCTGTCTCCTGTATTATTTCTAATCCAGTTTCGACAACTCACAAAGTGATTTTTAAATGTCTGTAGCAATGTCTCACCCTCTGTAAACCTATTAAAGGAAAGGTTGGCTGCTTTTCTTCCCATTGATTGAAACGTTTATTAACAGCTTGTATATTGGGTACAGTACAGTACAGCTCAAAATATACAATTGTTAAGGGGATGCAGACCAGAGAAAGACTTTCGTCTTGTTTACATCAGGGTCCCCCATTTCCAATTCATCATACACATACATACACATACCCACATTTGTAATTGCTCATAGCTGATAGCTTTAATTTCAAATGCTGCGACAACTTACTTGGAGTTTTGATACGCCAACAAGTCCCTTCAAAAGACTAAAACCAACAATGTGTCATCCAACCTTTTCAGGTTCATATTTCTATTCTGTGCCTCTACTGGGACATTGGTTAAATGCTGGCCGGCTCTGTTGGGATTGGTCAATCAGAATCAGAATTCCTTTATTCATCACAAAGAGGGGGAATTTGCATTTGTTACAGCAAGAAAAGAGCCAAAGACAGCTTAATATTAGTTCAAGGTTCTGTATTTGTCAAACGAACATAGCTACAGTGTAGTTATGTCGATGAAAATCTTGTGTCACAGGCTTAACCAAGAAACCGCTCAAAGGTGTCCAGCTTCTTAGCCTTTCACGTACAAAAATGTTGTAGGGCTAGCAAATCGGAGCACAAGTGTTACATAGTGATGTCACTTTAGGATTTAAGACTTTGCAGACCATTTACATGCACAGAAACAGTTATAACACACTACAGGAAAGAGAAAACTAAACAAATAGGGCGTCTTTAAAGGATGACGCTGTTGATATTTAAATATGTTTTCATGGTCAAAGATTCCCATGGTAAGCTCACAGTATGCTGACATGAACACGCAAGCATGAGCACATCACACCAATTCTGGCTTCCCTCCATTGGCTTCCTGTCCATTTTAGAGTTCATTTTAAGATGTTATTGTATGTTTTTAAATCGCTTAATGGGCTGGCCCCGTCACTGGCCCCACGCAAAGTTATATGATGAGGCCCTCTGTTTCGCAAGCGTCGACCGGGGGGGGTGCTAGTGCTAGTGGAGCCTCGTGCTCGAGACCGTGCCGCATAAGCGCATAGGTGCGCCGTATTTTCGGCTCAGGTGAGGCCCCCTCCGCAAGATGAGGCCCCCTCCGCAAGATGAAGCCCCCTCCGCAAGGTGAGGCCCCACGCAGTCTGCATGATCGGCCTGTAGGGAGGGACGGCCCTGCCCCTCAGTCCATCTCCGACCTCCTACAGGTGTACACCCCCTCAAGGGCTTTGAGGTCGGCTGATCAGCTGCTGCTAGTAGAACCTAAAACCAAGAAAAAGACCAGGGGAGACCGAGCCTTCTCAGCGGTAGCCCCCAGGCTCTGGAACGACCTGCCCTCCCCATGTCAAATTGTCGCCCACCAAACTTAAGTCCCGCCTGAAGACCCACCCCTTTCCCCTCGCTTTCGAGTCAGTCTGAGCTGTTTTATCGATTTGTATGCTTTTATTGTCCGTCCATAGCCTTTGTGTACCTTGTATTAATTCTTATGTGTGCCTTTTATCTATTATTGTAATATTATATTTTATTATAATGTTATGTTTGCTGTGAAGCGCTTTGGTAAACCCTCTGTTTTTAATATGTGCTATAGAAATAAAGTGGATTGGATTGGACATGACATTGTTTAAATGTTTCACATAAATGGCCACAAAGCGTACTTTTTTTCTTCTTTTGCATTCATCCTTGCATTTAGCTTCAAAGCCATATGTCATGTTGTTAATGCTGCTTTAGATTAAATGTGTTCTGTCTGTATTCCTATTGTTTTAATCTTTGCTGTCCTTTTATCGTTGCATCTTAATCTTCTCAGGGTTTGATCGCTGATTGTTTTTCTTCCCTCCTCTCACAGACGTGGTCACTTCTCACTGTCGGAGTAGTTGCTTCTCTAACGGCGGCGGCCTCGGCCATTGGTCTGTTGGTCTCCATGGTGAGGACCATCCTTCACGATGGGCGGAGCCTCCTGACTCACTGCCGCTTCCCCGACGCTATTGGCTACTCCAGCATCACCAACGAGTGTCCTTTTGACCCCACGCGTATCTACGTGAGTGTGTGACAGATGCTGGGATCTAGATTTAAAAGGCTTTATTGTTATATGCAAAATAACTAGTGTAGTTTTGGTAAGGACAATTTCATGCTCCTCCAACAATGCATATATACGTCATTTTCTGCTATTGTTATGACGTTTTGGTAACTTTATTTATTACTCTTTATGTGAAAAAGCCTGTTTGTGTCCGTAATAATCCCACGGTTATATTTGTTTTATTTCGTTTTATTTGCTAGCTACTGGTAAGCTTGCAACTCTGTCAGCTTATCCAAAGTAAGCTTCTGTTGCCATTTCATATATAATATACTTAGGACATAACATTCATAAAAACAGTGCAAAAAATAGAAAAAATAAATAAAACATATTTAAGAAAAGAAATAAGGATATAATACAAATTTAAATATGGAAAATATATACATTAAAAGACACAAACTGTGAGTTTTTCTGTGTGAGCGAGGGGAAAGGGGTGGGTCTTCAGGCGGGACTTAAAAGTTTGGTGGGCGACAATTTGACATGGGGAGGGTAGGTCGTTCCAGAGCCTGGGGGCTACCGCAGAGAAGGCTCGGTCTCCCCTGGTCTTTTTCTTGGTTTTAGGGTCTACTAGCAGCAGCTGATCAGCCGATCTCAAAGCCTTTGAGGGGGTGTACACCTTTAGGAGGTCGGAGATGGACTGAGGGGCAGGGCCGTCCCTCCCTACAGGCCGATCATGCAGACTGCAAGGGGCCTCACCTTGCGGAGGGGGCCTCATCTTGCGGAGGGGGCTTCATCTTGCGGAGGGGGCCTCATCTTGCGGAGGGGGCCTCATCTTGCGGAGGGGGCCTCACCTGAGCCGAAAATATGGCGCGCTTATGCGGCACGGTCTCGAGCACGAGGCTCCACTAGCACTAGCACCCCCCCCCCCCCCCGGTCGACGCTCGCGAAACAGAGGGCCTCATCATATAACTTTGCGTGGGGCCAGTAACGGGGCCAGCCCATTAAGCGATTAAAAAAACATACAATAAAATCTTAAAATGAACTCTAAAATGGACAGGAAGCCAATGGAGGGAAGCCAGAATTGGGGTGATGTGCTCATGCTTGCGTGTTCATGTCAGCATACTGTGAGCTTACCATGGGAATCTTTGACCATGAAAAGATATTTAAATATCAACAGCGTCATCCTTTAAAGAGGCCCTATTTGTTTGACTCTACCCTTCGTACGTGTGTGCGTACGTACGTAGAGTCACTCAGTCTGTCACATTGGGGCAGAAAGCTGTCCTGACCCTGTCTCTCCGGTGCCACAGACGGACTGTCAGGCCCGTTCAGACTCAGCAGCTGCACACACACATCTGCAACACTCAGGCATTTCATCACGGCCAAGTAGTCTGCAGTTTGTGAGGTGACCTTTGTCTTAAACTGGTCAATGTAAGGAGGTCAATGCTAGTTCTGCCCCAGTAGCTTTTAAATTACAGTTCAGCGTCTGCCATTAGTAGCACAAACACAGCATTAGGCGGATGCATAACACAGACAGTATTTGTTTTCTAATAGGAGACAGCTGCCGTGCAATCTGCGTGTTTGCAGCATCACAAGACATTCGTATTAACCACAGATAAATATAAGTGTATTTAAGCAGGAAATAGGTACGATTTCATATTGTGGATTTAACCTGACAATCTTTTAATTAACCAAATAGTCCTGAAGCTAATATAGCAAAGCAAATATGGTTATGATGTAAGACTCTTCGTGCTGACGGTAGCTTGTGTGCAGCAGTCAAAATACTGAGGTCACTTGCATTCAAATAAAATAGGTTAGATAAGATATAAGAGATAGGTTGGGTGATCGAGAGAACCAGCACATTAGCTTAGATTTATTTTATCCACCTTTTTAAAGAAAGGCCAACCTTAAATAATCAGTTTTAAGTGAAAGCTCTTTTAACAATATTATATATACTATACCTTTCTTGACATATCGACCTGACGTGGAACTGAAACCGTCATCCACGCTCTGTTCAAAGACACTTCTTGGGTTTAAAAGGTTCGTTCATATTCGCCAAATCCCAATCCTCACTGCAAAAAGAGAGATAGAGACAATCAGACGTGCTTTAAAACAAACTTCAGCCGAACTAATTTGGTAGAGGAACTAGCGTCCAAATAGTCTTTTCAGTATTCCTGTAATTAGATGTTTTTGTTTGGGAGTGTTCTCTTTCGTTGGACCTCACAATGATGACCTAATATAATAATAAACCAGTTATCCTTTACCCAAAAACTTGCTATCAGTACAGAAGTTGCTTCCTTTGTTGTTGTCTTCTGAGACTGCAGTGTAGCTGTTCCCTCCCATTAGCAGGGGACCCTCCAACATGGCTCCCAGCGGCCCGGTTACATCGCCTGAAAATATGTTTGGGCTTCTGGTTCTGATACTCATGGCTGCTCAGAGGCACTAATGATGCTTCTGCAAGGTTGTTTTTCTTTAGTGCTTCCTGCATATTTTATTCTGGATACCAAAGAAAACTTTCAAACTATAATCATTAATTCTCTTTTGTGGTCTGCAAACCAACCCACCTCACAAACAGCCGCTGGCAATTCCCTCTGAACACTTTGAAACTTTCTGCAGACTCTCCTCTGCAAAGTCCCAGACACACTGCTCTGTTTTTGCTTCACAGCCGCCTGAGGGAAAATAGGGTTCTTCATCGCATCATTACCCTCACTGTATCCTGCTGCTTATGGTCCAGCTGGTGTCTGCAGCTCACCCCACTCCTCTGTCTCTCTGCAGAGCACCACTCTGATCCTCTGGGTGCCTCTCATCGTGACTTGTGTGATCCAGATGGTGTTTTCGGCCCGCTGCTCTGCTGTCTGCGTCTCATTCCTGGGTTTACCTTGCTGCCCGAACAGGAAGAGGAAGAGGGACTTTGGCAGATCGGTGAGATTTCTGCTCAAACACACACTGTGCTGCTGAGTCTCGTGTTAAGACAAGTTGCTTCGATGTAAGTTGAGGACAAACGTGTCTGCTTGGAATTAGAATGATTTATTACCCTCATAGTGGTACATCTTAAAACATTAGTAGTACTGATCACATTTTAAGTGTTGACTCAACATGGTATAATAAAATTCATGATGCTATAATGGTCATCGGGTGAACGTGATTTTGTTTTTGGTTTGTTCAACTCTACCAAAAACTCCCAATAAATAATGTAGTATATTTCAAGACAGCCAACATTAACATTACAAAGTCAAGACACTTCCCTGGTGTGAGGTGCAAGGGTTAAGAATGGTTTTCAATAGAGCAATTTGGTTTAAGAAAAAAGGCTTTCTGTGTTTGTAGATAAATGTGGTGAGGCCAATTGAGGAAGCTGCTCCCCTTCGGTACGCTGAAGCTCCAAGGAACTACGCTGAGTCTCCGAGAAGCTACACAGAATCTACAAGAAGCTACGCTGAAGCTCCAAGGAACTACGCTGAGTCTCCGAGAAGTTACACAGAATCTACAAGAAGCTACGCTGAAGCTCCAAGGAACTACGCTGAGTCTCCGAGAAGCTACACAGAATCTACAAGAAGCTATGCTGAAGCTCCAAGAAGCTACGCTGAAGTTCCAAGAAGCTACGCTGAAGCTCCAAGAAGCTACACAGAATCTACAAGAAGCTACGCTGAAGCTCCAAGGAACTACGCTGAACCTCCAAGAAGCTACGCTGAACCTCCAAGGAACTACGCTGAACCTCCAAAAAGCTACGCTGAACCTCCAAGGAACTACGCTGAACCTCCAAGGAACTACGCTGAACCTCCAAGAAACCACGCTGAGTCCCCGAGAAGTTACGCTGAATCCTCAAGGAGCTGCCCTGAACCTCAGAGACAGCAGCTCAGACCTCCTCCTCTTCCTCATCATCTTCCCAAACATCAACAGAGTCTTCCTCCCTCAGAGAGACGTCCTCTTCGCTCGCAGCACAAGAAAAGGTCCGACAGAGAGAGGCAGGAAACCAGAGCTGGCAGCGAGCAAAATCCACCGGAGCAGCACCAACTTCTGGAGAGAGGAACCATGGAGAGGTCGAGCTTCTGGATTTAGACGATTTGAACATACTTGCAGACCAAATGCATCAAACTCAGAACTTCAAAACTATGAACTCAAAGCTGGAGATGTTTTATTTAGCAGTGTGGATGCATATCTGAAGCTCAGGGTCCCGGTTTTGTAAATATAACTGTTCTTGTATTTCATGAGTGTCAATCTATTCATATCGGGACAGACAGAGGAGGAAAATCCTTCAAAGTGAGGACACGGTGCCTGTAGAAGGATTCACTCGGAGTTTGACATTTTGGAGAATCTATTTTCTTGCCGAGAGGTAAACGAGAGGATTGATAGTCCTCTCGTTTCGATAGGACAGCTTCACACACCCCTACAGCTCAGAAATCACCAACACGTTTTCCATTTGATTCATTTGTTTTTGCACAGACGATTGGTATCGATCTTCTTGTCTAACCCTCTGGAAGTAATCGTTAAAGTAAATGTGCACATATAATGGAGGCAGGTACAGCACAATAGGAAACTGAAGTGTACAAAGTGCCTTCATTATTTTATCTGATTTAATTACGGATGGAAATGCCTGTTTGAGTAAATGAGAATGTAAGTGTGTTTGCATTTGTATTTTTCTGATGTCAAGAGATACCACTAATGCACGTTTTTATATTTATTCTAGTCGACAAGTAAATAACGTTTCTATTCATAATTCTGTATCTGTCGTGAACTCTGTGACAGGAGACCTTTCACTTTAATATGCTGTAATGGCAGCAGCAGGGGCCTGACAGGAACACACACACACACACACACACACACACACACACACACACATACACACACACACACACACACAGAGAGAGAGATATGTAGACACCCTGACAGGCGGGTGCTAACACATCCACCCACTTCCTGTCAGGGGTTTCTTAATAAGGACCTTCGCTGTACCTTCACAGGGAGATGCATGACAGTAATGTTCAGCTGTCAGACCACACATTGCTCTTAACTGGAGACACAGGCTCGAGAGATGCTATGAAACAAGTGATACCGTTTATTTAGCTGATGCTGGTATCCAAAGCCATTTATAGCATACTAAATACTGTAGTCTTCCTACTGTGGAAATAAGGGGTTCAGTATAATGTGGATGTCAATGGGAATCAAATCACTGAACCTGGGAATGATATATTCCTTTTTTTTTTTTTAAGGTGCCCTATTACGGGGTTTTCCATTTCCTGTAGTGTTATATAGTTTTTAGTGCATGTAAATGGTCTTCAGAGGCTAAAATCACTGTGTTCCCTCCAGAGGGAGTTTCTCTCCCACACACTATATTGACAAACGCTCCAACACATTGAACTTGATAGGCTAAGTGGCGGGACATCTTTAAGCGGTTGACCAATCACAACAGAGCCGGCCAGCTAACCAATCGGAGCAGACTGGGCTCTGGTTTCAGACAGAGGGTGAAAAGAGGTGCTGCAGCACAGACAGCATGAGAGAAGAATAAAGAGCTTTTTGAACATTAAAGCATGGAGACATGTAGAGACACTACATACTGATATACACCTGAACATCAGCAGGAGAGGACTCTTTAAAGTAGAGACACTACATACTGATATACACCTGAACATCAGCAGGAGAGGACTCTTTAAAGTAGAGACACTACATACTGATATACACCTGAACATCAGCAGGAGAGGACTCTTTAAAGTAGAGACACTACATACTGATATACACCTGAACATCAGCAGGAGAGGACTCTTTAAAGTAGAGACACTACATACTGATATACACCTGAACATCAGCAGGAGAGGACTCTTTAAAGTAGAGACACTACATACTGATATACACCTGAACATCAGCAGGAGAGGACTCTTTAAAGTAGAGACACTACATACTGATATACACCTGGACATCAGCAGGAGAGGACTCTTTAAAGTAGAGACACTACATACTGATATACACCTGAACATCAGCAGGAGAGGACTCTTTAAAGTAGAGACACTACATACTGATATACACCTGAACATCAGCAGGAGAGGACTCTTTAAAGTAGAGACACTACATACTGATATACACCTGAACATCAGCAGGACTCTTTAAAGTAGAGACACTACATACTGATATACACCTGAACATCAGCAGGAGAGGACTCTTTAAAGTAGAGACACTACATACTGATAGACACCTGAACATCAGCAGGACAGGACTCTTTAAAGTAGAGACACTACATACTGATATACACCTGAACATCAGCAGGAGAGGACTCTTTAAAGTAGAGACACTACATACTGATATACACCTGAACATCAGCAGAGTAGAGTCTCTTTAATTGAGTTATACTTGCAATATTTTCACCACCTTAATATGACGTCAGTATCATTATGCTCTTCTCAAAAGAACAGGACTCGAACAGTAATTGTACCTCCAAGAAGACGGAAGCTACAATTCTAAACATATTGACCTTGTAGTTTGGCGTTTTTAGGGTGGCTCAAATACAGTTTTTCACAGCAGTACTTTGCTTAGCTTCCTTGCTAGTACTCCTGTCTGTTTCTTCAACCTGACTTTGGATACCTCATACATGTACAACCCCACTTTAACAAAACAGAAATCTTCCTTTAAGCCATCCCTTACAATACCCAGAAATAAGGAAACAGTCCACACGAGCAGCTTTGAAACACATAGGTATATTTCAGGTCCAACTGAACAAACATGACATCCTCACGTGAGGTTTTCATGCAACAGAAAAATTGGAAGGAAATTAAGGGAGGTTAGGAAGGAAGAAGGGAAGAAAGAAAGAAAGGGGGTGCATTTATCCAACATAAGGTACCAGTTCATCAGAGGCAGTGAGAATAGAAAAGGGTTAAGCTGTAGTTTAGATCAGGGGGGTAGCAACTGTTGTTCCTTATCCTACCAGCAGAAGGCAGTGACACTATAGGATCCCCAAAAGCAGAGGTTAGGAAGCTCCTGTGCAAATGGTTCAAGTTACACTCCCATCCTAAAGTCAGGTGCATGCAGCTCTCATCTGCACGCAGGAATTCAATTTGTGAGGTAGTGAAATGTTGGGCAACACACATTTAGAAACGGACTCTTGCCAGTTCAGTCTGGTTTGAATCGTCTTTTTATCTCACATGGCAGACAGAGAAATCATTATGCTGGGTTTTATATTTTTAAAGTCAGTGAAGCCTGTCCGAAGCACTTAGATAGAAATACTCAACCACCTGAAATAACTGCATTAGTCTGGTTTCAGTGAAGCCTTTCAGTGATTTCAAAAGGGCTTTCTAACAAAAGAATCAAATGATGAGAAAAGTACTGAAGCACTTAAAGTTGGAGCTAAATTTGACTTGTTTTGTAGTGTCATACATAGCACTTAGTCATAGATTAAGATGTCATGTTACGGTTGTCGTGGCCAAAATAATTCAGATTTTATCCCGATTATAATTAATATATGCTCTTAAAATGGCACTACAACTTTAAAACTGAATGTTGTAAAGACAGAAATTATTTAATTGCATCACAGATAGGAAACAACTGCAAACACAATCACATTTAAACAAAGGAATAATAATTCATAAGGTCCATCTGCAAAACAATACTAAAAACATTGTGAGTCTTTCTTATTTAATTCATGTCAGGCTCTTGTTTTACTTCCCTACAATAATAACAATAAATTAACAATAACTGATAAAGTCTTAATTAAATCTAAAATTAAATCAATCTGAAAAATTAACTCCAGTTGTAAATGTGTGTATATCAATATGTATGTTAATATTTCGCTCTAAAATGTAGTGGAATAGAATATTAAAGTAGTGAAATGTGAAAATACTCCAGTCAAGTATGTTAGTATTGCACTTAAATCCAGTAAACGAGTATATGTACTACATTTCATCACTTCTTAATCTCAAAAACACTTATATATTGTATACATTTATCTATATCAGCCTATTAAAGTAAAGAACCTGAAGGTCCCTTTAACAGAATGATGCATTGTACAGCGTGTTCTCAATCTGCCCAACATTTAGCTTCTTCACAAACAGAATATGTTAAACTTCTAAAACAATGGAGGCCTTAAATCGCTTCACTCAATACATAGTGGTGCTAGTACCGCAACCAGTGGATGTGTTTACAAAATACACGGTACGTTTGAATCGTATTTTGAAACTGTAATATCACAGATTGAAGTCTTTTAATTTGAATTGGAGAGACCAAATTGACAGGCTGTTCTCATACGCGCTATAGGCTACTTCATATCCTATGCAATGAGTTTGTACCGTATACAAGTTGGTCTAAAAACATCGGACTTACACCCATAGGGGACCACTCTTCCCGTAGATAATTTAACCAAACCCACACTCTTTTCCTAAACCTCATCAAGTCATTTTGTTTCCTAAACCAAGTTGTTTCCAGCGAGACGGAAGTTTATTCAGGTTACAACGTTTTGGTTGATATTCATATGCAAACGCACCCCTTTTCCACCAAAGCCGTTCCAGCGCCGGTTCGGAGCTTATGCCCGATTGTAGGAATAATTGTTGTTGTTGTTGTTGTTGTTGTTGTTGTTGTAAGCGGCGTTGCTGAGAGAATCAGTGACGTAGATGGTGACGTCATTACGTGGAACCAAACTAGAATCAAACAGATTTTCAGTGGAAAAGGGGTGATAGGAACCATTGGATGAGGATACGTTGCAGGTGCATTTTGATGTGATGTCTCGACAAGTTCCAGTTTCTTGGTGCTCCAAATAAAGCTTGTATATCAGTGCTAATGTAAACACAGCCACTGATTTCTGTCTGCTAACCACAAAGAAGTACCTGGTGAAACATGTCCCTTCATCTAATTGCTCTGTAAGCAGACTAATCCAGGAGGTTATAAAAGCATTCAGCTGGAGAGTGATGAACGAGCCCTTAGTGAGTTCTCTGTCTGTCAGAGGGAGAGGAAAAGGGGGGAGGAGGAAGGCAGGGTTTGTCCCAAAAGCAAGACAAATACTCAATCATCTCTGCCTGGTGCAGTGCTGAGCAGGCTGCAGCAGCGCTACAAAAAGATACTGCTGTGCGTTAACTTTTTTTGTGGTTTTTATCAGTTCATAGGATCATGCAGTATAGTGTGACAGGTTAACGACTATCTTAAGTTTACTGCTTGTGTTAAAGAATACTTATTAGAAACAACACAACGTGATAATACTGTAAAGCCTCATTGCATGTCCACGTGCACACATTCAGACACAGCCTTACTTCATAACCACATGGAGGCTGAGACGATATGTGCTACTGGTGATTGATCAAATGCATTATGGAGTGTTTTATATTCTTCACAGTTAACACACCCACAAAGAGATCCATCTGAGCTCTCTCTCTGTCTCTGTAAACTGGAACATATCAAAGTACAATAATAAGAAGAATACAAATGAATAAATAAAACGACATGACGGAGGAAAAACAATATGTACAAACTATTTAAAAATCAACAAAATGCCAGTAGATATCGATAATAATAAAAAGCTAATGGGATCTTAGGCCTTCTTTTTCTCAGCGAAAGATCATATAGCAGTAAAATCCCAATAAAACCCCCACCCCGACCCCCCCCATTCAGATCACACCAGGAATTTACGCTACATAATACTGCTTCAATGCCAGAGTGTGCACCATACACTTCATTTGGTGATATACATAGACGTACAGTATATACATGATGTACATGTGTGTTGGAGGAGCGATCCCCCACTCTGCGAAAAAATCCACACAAAGCTCTCCTGGAAATCCGACAGATATTCGGGAACATTTCTGCTCATTAAACATATCCATGTCCATTCAGCTTTCCCAGATATACAAAAATGATGATGTCAAATGATAGCGATGGCTTTTTCTTATCCTCCTCAAAATCCCTCCTCCATTCTTGCACACAACGAAAAAAAATGATATGAGAGACGAGAACCATCATGCATTGATTTGAGTGTTTCAATAGCAACAGAGGGTGAGGAGGAAAAAGGGTCTCAGCGGGGCGGGGGGGTGTTCAGAACTGGGAGGCAGAGCTGGGGTCGCACTGGAGTAGCCGCACGATGGAGGGGTCGCTTTTGGCACCTTTGATAAAACTCCTCCAGGGACAGTTTGCCTGCAGGGGGGACGGGGAAAAGGGAAATGAGGGGGGACAAAGTCAATATTTTGGAGGAACCACAACAGCCCCTGTTAGACCACCACACAAACAAGACTGTTACAACCTTGTGTAAGATCCCTGCTATGTGCATTACACACTCTTTGTATTCTACTTTAGCTGCTTATTCACGCAATAGTGCACTAATCTCATTAAACGCCTCCATTGGACTTCTTTGTTCACTTCCGTAACTCAGGTTTCTATTGGCTAGCACATTGTACGTGATAGGCAGAGGGGGGAAGTAGTGCAGTACAAATACTTCGTTACTGTACATTCTTCTGGTATCAGTACTTTACTCCACTACTTATTTTTCTGACCACTTTTTACTTTGACTTCTTACATGTTGAACCCAAATACCTGTACTTTCTACTTCTCACATGTTGAACACAAATACCTGTATTTTCTACTTCTTACATGTTGAACTCAAATACCTGTACTTTCTACTTCTTACATGTTGAACACAAATACCTGTACTTTCTACTTCTTACATGTTGAACTCAAATACTTGTACTTTCTACTTCTCTCATGTTGAACCCAAATACCTGTACTTTCTACTTCTTACATGTTGAACACAAATACCTGTACTTTCTACTTCTTACATGTTGAACACAAATACCTGTACTTTCTACTTCTCTCATGTTGAACCCAAATACCTGTACTTTCTACTTCTTACATGTTGAACTCAAATACCTGTACTTTCTACTTCTTACATGTTGAACACAAATACCTGTACTTTCTACTTCTTACATGTTGAACTCAAATACTTGTACTTTCTACTTCTCTCATGTTGAACCCAAATACCTGTACTTTCTACTTCTTACATGTTGAACACAAATACCTGTACTTTCTACTTCTCTCATGTTGAACCCAAATACCTGTACTTTCTACTTCTTACATGTTGAACCCAAATACCTGTACTTTCTACTTCTTACATGTTGAACACAAATACCTGTACTTTCTACTTCTTACATGTAGAACACAAATACCTGTACTTTCTACTTCTTACATGTTGAACACAAATACCTGTACTTTCTACTTCTCTCATGTTGAACTCAAATACCTGTACTTTCTACTTCTTACATGTTGAACTCAAATACCTGTACTTTCTACTTCTTACATGTTGAACTCAAATACCTGTACTTTCTACTTCTTACATGTTGAACTCAAATACCTGTACTTTCTACTTCTCACATGTTGAACTCAAATACCTGTACTTTCTACTTCTCTCATGTTGAACACAAATACCTGTACTTTCTACTTCTTACATGTTGAACTCAAATACCTGTACTTTCTACTTCTTACATGTTGAACTCAAATACTTGTACTTTCTACTTCTTACATGTTGAACCCAAATACCTGTACTTTCTACTTCTTACATGTTGAACTCAAACACCTGTACTTTCTACTTCTTACATGTTGAACACAAATACCTGTACTTTCTACTTCTTACATGTTGAACTCAAATACCTGTACTTTCTACTTCTTACATGTTGAACCCAAATACCTGTACTTTCTACTTCTTACATGTTGAACTCAAATACCTGTACTTTCTACTTCTTACATGTTGAACACAAATACCTGTACTTTCTACTTCTTACATGTTGAACTCAAATACCTGTACTTTCTACTTCTTACATTTTGAACACAAATACCTGTACTTTCTACTTCTTACATGTTGAACACAAATACCTGTACTTTCTACTTCTTACATGTTGAACTCAAATACCTGTACTTTCTACTTCTTACATTTTGAACACAAATACCTGTACTTTCTACTTCTTACATGTTGAACTCAAATACCTGTACTTTCTACTTCTTACATGTTGAACACAAATACCTGTACTTTCTACTTCTTACATGTTGAACACAAATACCTGTACTTTCTACTTCTTACATGTTGAACTCAAATACCTGTACTTTCTACTTCTTACATTTTGAACACAAATACCTGTACTTTCTACTTCTTACATGTTGAACTCAAATACCTGTACTTTCTACTTCTTACATGTTGAACACAAATACCTGTACTTTCTACTTCTTACATGTTGAACACAAATACCTGTACTTTCTACTTCTTACATGTTGAACTCAAACACCTGTACTTTCTACTTCTTACATGTTGAACACAAATACCTGTACTTTCTACTTCTTACATGTTGAACACAAATACCTGTACTTTCTACTTCTTACATGTTGAACACAAATACCTGTACTTTCTACTTCTTACATGTTGAACTCAAACACCTGTACTTTCTACTTCTTACATGTTGAACACAAATACCTGTACTTTCTACTTCTTACATGTTGAACTCAAATACCTGTACTTTCTACTTCTTACATTTTGAACACAAATACCTGTACTTTCTACTTCTACATGTTGAACACAAATACCTGTACTTTCTACTTCTTACATGTTGAACTCAAACACCTGTACTTTCTACTTCTTACATGTTGAACTCAAATACCTGTACTTTCTACTTCTTACATTTTGAACACAAATACCTGTACTTTCTACTTCTTACATTTTGAACACAAATACCTGTACTTTCTACTTCTTACATGTTGAACTCAAATACCTGTACTTTCTACTTCTTACATGTTGAACACAAATACCTGTACTTTCTACTTCTTACATGTTGAACTCAAACACCTGTACTTTCTACTTCTTACATGTTGAACTCAAATACCTGTACTTTCTACTTCTTACATGTTGAACACAAATACCTGTACTTTCTACTTCTTACATGTTGAACTCAAATACCTGTACTTTCTACTTCTTACATTTTGAACACAAATACCTGTACTTTCTACTTCTTACATGTTGAACACAAATACCTGTACTTTCTACTTCTTACATGTTGAACTCAAATACCTATACTTTCTACTTCTTACATGTTGAACTCAAATACCTGTACTTTCTACTTCTTACATTTTGAACTCAAATACCTGTACTTTCTACTTCTTACATTTTGAACACAAATACCTGTACTTTCTACTTCTTACATGTTGAACCCAAATACCTGTACTTTCTACTTCTTACATGTTGAACTCAAATACCTGTACTTTCTACTTCTTACATGTTGAACTCAAATACCTGTACTTTCTACTTCTTACATTTTGAACTCAAATACCTGTACTTTCTACTTCTTACATGTTGAACCCAAATACCTGTACTTTCTACTTCTTACATGTTGAACACAAATACCTGTACTTTCTACTTCTTACATGTTGAACTCAAACACCTGTACTTTCTACTTCTTACATGTTGAACTCAAATACCTGAACTTTCTACTTCTTACATGTTGAACACAAATACCTGTACTTTCTACTTCTTACATGTTGAACTCAAATACCTGTACTTTCTACTTCTCACATGTTGAACACAAATACCTGTACTTTCTACTTCTTACATGTTGAACCCAAATACCTGTACTTTCTACTTCTCACATGTTGAACTCAAATACCTGTACTTTCTACTTCTCACATGTTGAACACAAATACCTGTACTTTCTACTTCTCACATGTTGAACACAAATACCTGTACTTTCTACTTCTCACATGTTGAACTCAAACACCTGTACTTTCTACTTCTTACATGTTGAACTCAAATACCTGAACTTTCTACTTCTTACATGTTGAACACAAATACCTGTACTTTCTACTTCTTACATGTTGAACTCAAATACCTGTACTTTCTACTTCTTACATGTTGAACACAAATACCTGTACTTTCTACTTCTTACATGTTGAACTCAAATACCTGTACTTTCTACTTCTTACATGTTGAACTCAAATACCTGTACTTTCTACTTCTTACATGTTGAACACAAATACCTGTACTTTCTACTTCTTACATGTTGAACTCAAATACCTGTACTTTCTACTTCTTACATGTTGAACTCAAATACCTGTACTTTCTACTTCTTACATGTTGAACACAAATACCTGTACTTTCTACTTCTCACATGTTGAACTCAAATACCTGTACTTTCTACTTCTTACATGTTGAACTCAAACACCTGTACTTTCTACTTCTTACATGTTGAACTCAAATACCTGAACTTTCTACTTCTTACATGTTGAACACAAATACCTGTACTTTCTACTTCTTACATGTTGAACTCAAATACCTGTACTTTCTACTTCTCACATGTTGAACACAAATACCTGTACTTTCTACTTCTTACATGTTGAACCCAAATACCTGTACTTTCTACTTCTCACATGTTGAACTCAAATACCTGTACTTTCTACTTCTCACATGTTGAACACAAATACCTGTACTTTCTACTTCTTACATGTTGAACTCAAATACCTGTACTTTCTACTTCTTACATGTTGAACAGAAATACCTGTACTTTCTACTTCTCACATGTTGAACACAAATACCTGAACTTTCTACTTCTTACATTTTGAACACAAATACCTGTACTTTCTACTTCTCACATGTTGAACACAAATACCTGTACTTTCTACTTCTCACATGTTGAACTCAAACACCTGTACTTTCTACTTCTCACATGTTGAACTCAAATACCTGAACTTTCTACTTCTTACATGTTGAACACAAATACCTGTACTTTCTACTTCTTACATGTTGAACTCAAATACCTGTACTTTCTACTTCTTACATGTTGAACACAAATACCTGTACTTTCTACTTCTTACATGTTGAACTCAAATACCTGTACTTTCTACTTCTTACATGTTGAACTCAAATACCTGTACTTTCTACTTCTTACATGTTGAACACAAATACCTGTACTTTCTACTTCTTACATGTTGAACTCAAATACCTGTACTTTCTACTTCTTACATGTTGAACACAAATACCTGTACTTTCTACTTCTCACATGTTGAACACAAATACCTGAACTTTCTACTTCTTACATGTTGAACACAAATACCTGTACTTTCTACTTCTCACATGTTGAACACAAATACCTGTACTTTATACTTCTTACATGTTGAACCCAAATACCTGAACTTTCTACTTCTTACATGTTGAACACAAATACCTGTACTTTCTACTTCTTACATGTTGAACTCAAATACCTGTACTTTCTACTTCTTACATGTTGAACACAAATACCTGTACTTTCTACTTCTTACATGTTGAACTCAAATACCTGTACTTTCTACTTCTTACATGTTGAACTCAAATACCTGTACTTTCTACTTCTTACATGTTGAACTCAAATACCTGTACTTTCTACTTCTTACATGTTGAACTCAAATACCTGTACTTTCTACTTCTTACATGTTGAACTCAAATACCTGTACTTTCTACTTCTTACATGTTGAACTCAAATACCTGTACTTTCTACTTCTTACATGTTGAACACAAATACCTGTACTTTCTACTTCTTACATGTTGAACTCAAATACCTGTACTTTCTACTTCTCACATGTTGAACACAAATACCTGAACTTTCTACTTCTTACATGTTGAACACAAATACCTGTACTTTCTACTTCTCACATGTTGAACACAAATACCTGTACTTTATACTTCTTACATGTTGAACCCAAATACCTGAACTTTCTACTTCTTACATGTTGAACCCAAATACCTGTACTTTCTACTTCTTACATGTTGAACTCAAATACCTGTACTTTCTACTTCTTACATGTTGAACACAAATACCTGTACTTTCTACTTCTTACATGTTGAACTCAAATACCTGTACTTTCTACTTCTCACATGTTGAACACAAATACCTGTACTTTCTACTTCTTACATGTTGAACTCAAATACCTGTACTTTCTACTTCTTACATGTTGAACACAAATACCTGTACTTTCTACTTCTTACATGTTGAACTCAAATACCTGTACTTTCTACTTCTCACATGTTGAACACAAATACCTGTACTTTCTACTTCTTACATGTTGAACTCAAATACCTGTACTTTCTACTTCTTACATGTTGAACTCAAATACCTGTACTTTCTACTTCTCTCATTTTCCAAACAGCTGGTTCCTTTAGTCTGAATGTGTGTTTGATGCGTGATCATTATTATTTAGAGTCATTGCGTGCCTATTGATTTGAACACGATCCGTGTATCCATCATTTCCTGGTCTTCTCTAAAGAAGAGAGACCAATGGAAACGTTGTCATGTTGCCGTTGTTCAGCATGGAAACATTCATTAGCTAACAATGACATTATTGTTCTATTAATATAAAGGGAGGTCAGGTACTCTTTAAAACAGCTGCTAGTTATGGGTACTTTTTACTGAAGTACATTTCAAAGTTCTTTACTTTGACTTGAGTAAAGAAGTTTAGTCAGTACTTCTACTTTCACCAGAGTATTTTTAAACACGAGTATCTGTACTTCTACTTGAGTAAAGGGTGTGTGTACGTTTGCCATCTCTGGTGATAGGCTAAGGGGCGGGACATCTCTAAGCGGTTGACCAATCACAACAGAGCCGACCAGCTAACCAATCAGAGCAGACTGGGCTCTGGTTTCAGACAGAGGGTGAAAAGAGGTGCTGCAGCACAGACAGTATGAGAGAAATAAAGAGCTTTTTGAACATTAAAGCCTGGAGACATGAACCTGAACTTTTCCATAATAGAGCCCCTTTTATCAGATGGTAGAGCTTTGGGAGGAATAATCGTTAAAGATTTAGTTAAGCAGGCTACTTGTTAGACCATAAGATTTTGTCTTTTATTTCCACGTATTAAATGCTCAATATTGTGTGGGTGTGATGGATGTGAAGGCACCTTTTTTAAAGAGTTCAGCTAACTCAATGTAACAACAAATACTAAAATAAATCTTCTACTGGGATGTGTGGTTGAAGGATAAAGTGATTTTCTGTTTGCATAGATGAAAGCTGCTCACAAGGGAAGCCTATTTATTAAATCAGACACCTTCTTGGAAAAGCTTGGGAGATGAAAAACTTGAATCGTCTCTCAAATTATACGTAACGTTTTTATTTGAGAGTATATAAAATAATAAATTATGTCGTAAACTGGGAACTTGGTATTAGAGGACGCCTGTTTTATTGTATTATATAGAACACTAATATATGCAGGGCTAGATTCTCTCAGAAACGTCCGGTTTAATGAGCACATTTAAAAGATTATGTTCAATAGACTGTCACATTCCTCACTCCCCCCTCCATGTTTCCATTTCCTCCTCACCATCATTATTGAGGTCCATTTGTCTGAAGATCTTATCCGTTCTCTTCTCCGGCGTTGACTCGTCCTCTGGCATCTTCATCACAGACGACACCATCTTGTAGATGGCCTGATCGACGGAGCGAGAGAAAGAAAAAGAGAGATGGGGTGGGAGAAAAGAGAGGATAAGTGAATTCAAACCAGCAGGAATCCATTAAGGAGACTCAGCTTGAGAGATGTAGAAAACACAACTGAATACAGCCACGTAGGCTTTTCAAGATAAACACACTTTCTAAAGTGATTCACTGACATGTGTTCCTCCTGATGCTAAGAGCTGATCCCTGGTCAGCTCATCTGCAAAAAACCCACGCACTGTTTGGATATATAAATCTTACGGCATACCGCAGATCACACATGTCAGCTTACTGTATGGATCTGATGCACCTCTCTGTTGATCAATACAGAGTATCAGCCGGTCTCAGACGCAGATCTACCATCAGCTTACATGCCCATTAAATTCACTCCGTTGGGAAAATATTGCGTAAAAATGACTGTAGATCAGTTTCAAAGCTTACAAGAAAAAGCTCTCTATTGCATTATAGTACAAGCTGTAAAACTTTATCTCTGCCGCTATAAAATGATCTGAAAAAAGACGGGCATTTATACAAAGCATTCTATAAATTGATATCTAATACAACTATAAAAAGAGATTCAACCATTATTTAAAAAAAATCATATTAACCTCCTCAGCTAAATGTAACCAGTGTTATGCCTTTGTTTTTGGGGGGTAAATATTTATTTTCCATTTTGTCAAGTTTGTACATATACAGTAGTTGGACCCTAACCATTCTTCTAGAGCAGTGGCTCTCAAATGGGGGTACGCGGACCCCTAGGGGTACGTTGGAGTACTGCAGGGGGTACGTGAGATTTATTTTATGTTAATGAGAAGGGAAAAAAAGAAGATAAATATACCAATTTTAGGAAAAGTAACGAAGTTTGAGCAGTGTGGGTTTTATATTAACAGAGTTACACATATTTCAAAACACGAAGTGTAATAACTGCAGTTGCCTCCCTGTCAGAATGACAAAGATCCTCAGTGAAGCACAAGCCCATGTTTCTCACTACATTGTACAACTT